>NC_061853.1:37168514-37173514 GCF_019202785.1 Penaeus chinensis
GGTTAACACTATCAAACGCCTTAGAAAGGTCGCATAATGTGAGCAAATTTACCTGATTTTTGTATGTGTCATTATAAATCTCATCAGTAATTTGTAGTAAAGCTGTTTCAGTAGATAACCTACTTCTAAAACCATGTTGTGTTTTAGATAATAAGTTAATGGCCTCCAGGAAACTCATCAGTTGGTCTGTTACATTTTTTTCAAGAATTTTGGATAACATAGGGAGTAAAGTAATACGGCGATAATTATTGACATACCATGTTTTCAAAGGGATGGAAAGACACCAGTGACCAGAGAGGTGTTAATAATGACCGTCAAATAATGTACAGTTGTCTAATAAAGCGCAAAGCAATACTATCTGCTTCTACAGCATTTGATTCGCGAAGGTGTTTTATTACTAAGATGATTGTTTCTACGTCCACGGATTGTGGTCTGAAAAAATACTTGTAATCCTTGCCCGATCTGTGTTTTGTTGTAATGTAGAAGCAATTGATGGCTCATAAGTTAGTGTTCCAATTAAAATGATCTGTTCTTTGTATGGGACATGTGCAATCACTAGTGAGGTGTTTGTTGTGAGGCACTAGTGTTTTAACAATTTTCTATGTTTTATCAGAGTTGTTCTTATAATCTGTGAATTTACTTCCGAAATAATTTATTTTTGCACATTCAATTAGCAACTTAACATTTTTCTTTTTTTCTTTCTTTATAATCTACCTGAAAGGCGGCCTCATTTCTGTTACTTTTAAGAGCTTGACGTCGTCAGATGGGGGACGTCTGACGGTTCGTGTTACGTAGGGAGCCAGCGCATCAATGATGCTTTTAATAACTTCCGTAAGGATAGTTACTTGGTTGTTCACATTACCTGTCAAGGAAATATCTGATAGAGTCATTTCTTTAGACAAGATAAGTTCACAGAAAGATTGAGGGTCATATTGTTTGGAATCACGAAAAGTTTTTATTACTGGTGGTCGCTTTGTTTTCTTTATATTTAACGTCATCGTGATAAGTTCATGGTCTGCAACATGACACGGGATGACATCGACGTGGAGAATGAGGCCTGATCTGTTAGTTATTATTAAATCTAATAGAGAAGAGGTGTTTTCTGTAATTCGTGTAGGTTTATCTATTATTTGTTCTAATTTAATTTTCTTAATCATTTTAGCTAACTTAGCATTATATTTTGTTTAATCATCATTTCTTTTTAAAGACATTTCTCTAAAAACCTTTTCAATGTATTCAAAAGATTTCGAGGTAGCATGGGGGTGCCTATAGACAGCGCCAATAATAAAGGAAGGAAGCATGTTGCTTTGTACGGTAACCCAGACATCTTCTACGGCAGTTTTGTTAACTGCTGTAGGAGATATCCTGTTTGACTTCAGGGTATCTCGTATATGTATACACATTCCTCCTCCTCGCCCTGCATCAAATCTATAAACTTTAAAATTTTGAATTTTATAAAATTACTAACCATTTCCTGGTGGAGCCATGTTTCAGTTATGCATAATATGTCTATGATTCTCTCCTCAACAAGCATTTTAATTTCTTCAAAATGTCCGAGGAGTGACTGAACATTTATATGCTTTATTTTTATGACATTATGCGATCTAGTCACTGGTAACGCTGACGGCGTTGCCTTGTCAAACAGTCTGATCGCGCTTGTGCTTGTTTTTGTTTAAGAACACTTTAACATTGTTGGGAAAAGCATCATAGTCTATAAGTAGCACGGGCTTTATGTCCTTTCCCTTTACTGACACCGTGAAGCTGGTGCAGTAGTCATGTGCCATCACTGTCTTATGGGCTTATGTACTTGAAATGTTTTGAAACTTTTCTGTGTTATTTTATGTCCTCTTCGTTTGTGTCTGGGTGAGAACTGGTGATGTAAAGGTAGACTGTGTTTGGACGATCTGCTCCCTTTAACGGCTTTATTGTTTGGTGATCTCCGTCTATTTTTCTTTGGTTTCTTTATATGACTCTTGGCGTAACCATTTTCATCAACATCTTGTGCGGACTTTGCTCGCTCTGCATAGTTGTTAATGATGACTGGTCGCACTGCTGGAGGAGGGGCGGCAGTGGGTAGGGTGATAGCCCCTTGCACCTGCTGCTGAGCTGTTTCCTCCCAGTGGCGGTTGGGGTCGAGTCGTTCGATTTGCTTGTTATTCCTGTTGTTCTGTTACTTGTGTAGAAGCTTCAACCCTGTTTCTTGGTCGGTACTCTTTTGTAAATACTTAACAAAAGGAGTAAAAATACCTGATTTCTTAGGTGGTGACCAGACCAGCCGTTGTAGTTGTTGCGAACACTATGTTTTGATTACCGACACACTGATCAATCATAGTGTGCACGATAATGTTTGGTGTCCTTTGTCGTGTTTTCTGGATCATAATGTTATGGGCTTGTTCGATTTCAGCCGGCCTGTAATATTTTCTGATTGACCGACCTTGCCCATGACTTTTTTGAAGCAACGAAACACAAAACTATGTTCAGCACTATTTTTACACTGCTGAGTTGATTGATTGCCATTTCAAACTGATTTACACTGTTTGCACTCGCATCATTGCTATTACTGCGAAGGGACCCTCACCCTGGGCGGGGGGGGGGGGGGGGGGGGCAGCCTTAACCCTGGCTGCCATGAGGGTGCTTATCCTCGTGGGCGGGGAGGCAGCTCTAACCCACTCTGCCAGGTTTCCCATATCCTAGGGCTGAGGTCCCGGTACCCTGGAAGTGGGGCACATTACCCTGGGACAAGGGTCCCCTTCCTCTCTGGGGATAAGAGCTCGTGCTAGCTGCCCGAGGAATCACCAGGGAGCCCCCCTGGTTGGCCCCCTCAAACCGGGGGGGGAGGGGTCAGATTACCCTCTGACACTGCGGGACCATGAGAAGGCTACAGCGGAGGGGAGCAAAAACACGTCCGATCACCACGGCGGCTAGACTCAGAGAGCTTCAACATCCCATTTGACGAAAAAGAGTTCCTCAAGTAATGCTAGTAAGTCGGATTCAGTTCTTATAGTCCGTATACTGTATGTGCAAAGGTTCATCAACGTGGGGTGGCCTGTTTTTAACCGGAGACTTTTACCCCCATGGGCTCCTTTGCCTCTGGGGAATGAGGGCCGTTGCAACGTTTGTGCAGTCATGGATTTGATTGAGAGGTAGACAGCCGAGTTATCCCCCACCTACTGGCTTAGGTGTATCTTGGTGGGAGGGGGAGTATATTAGCCGGGACGCCACTGATAAGCCCCTCCAGCGGGGTTGACCCTGTCTAGTATGGACTTATGAGCAGCAACGCACGGGCCTGCTAACGACACTAGGGTATACGTGTATATATGTGCGATTAAAGTTTATACACTGTATATGCATGCGATTATATTTTATACATTACATTAAGTACTACGCTTATGTTCATTTTCGTGCCCATGCATATACAAGCATACACCTTTACAAATGCTCCTGTGCATTTGATATGCATACATATTCCTACATTATACACAACTACACATGCACATACATACACTTATATAAACATATGCGCACATATGCATATACATATGTGTATACGCACCCACATATATGGAAAATACACATGAGCACATATCTTGTACACATACTTATGACTATACATACACATATATATATAGCCATACATATGCTTACACACATGTGTATGCACACATACGTTTATGAGTACACATTAGTGTTAGCCCACATATATATGTATATACCTTCACATGTACATATATATATACACATATACATATATACATACACATACATACACATACACACATATACACATACATTTACACATAAATACACATATACATACATTTACACATACATATATACACACACACATAACCATGTGTGTGTATATATATACATATATATACCCATACACACACATATACATATACACACATATAAGCATATACACACACACATACACATATACATACATATGCACATACACGTACATACATATACATACATATGCATATGCAAGCACATACATATACATACATATGCACATACACGCACATACATATACATACATATACATACACATATGAATATATACACCCATATTACCAAATATACATATCTACGTACATATACACATGTAAACCCTCATGTACAAGCACAGGAACATACACATACATCTTGTACTCTTAAACCTAACTATACACATAGGTATAACTGTACATACACAATTATAACTGTGTAGACATGCCCTGCATACACGTGCCTGCATCATGCATACGTATCCGTATATAAGATTAGAAACGCATGTGTATTGTTTCTCCTGCATACACACACACATAGACACGTACATACAAACACACATACACCTGCATACTTCCGTTCGTACGCGCTCATACTTGTGCACAGACGTTTGAATAGTGTCTGCCTGAGCGCACTTGCGCACTCCATTATAATGAGCCCACGCATTATAGTGTGCATAAGTTGTAGGCTTGCAATAGAGGGGTTGAGGGAATAAGGCGGGTTATGTGGAAGAGCAGGATTTAGGATGATGTTGGAATGGATAAGGATGGGGTTTGGGGTTAGAGGAAGTTGGAGAGGTGATTTTGTATCTGGCAGTTTCTCGGAGAGGTGTCGCATTCCTTAGCAGTTGCTATGCCTACCGGCGTGCGTCCTCGTCTAGGGGTTGTGGGTTGTGTAATGAAGTGAGTTATGACAATGATGTGAGTTGTGAGTGCCATGTTGTGATGCCAGTGCATACGGATTGTGATGCCATTATTATTGTATGTAGTTAGTGATATTATACACACTTCCTTTTGTGTGATATGTTATACCATGTTAAATATAGAAGATTATGTTCAGTTTATATTGATGTGTAGCATATCACCTATATGAAAGAGTGAGACTCTCTGTATGATTTATAGAGTACAGCATTTTAGTTTGTCTCTGTAGTCACACGTCTGTCAGTAAACAGTCGCAGACGGAGCCTGGCGTGTGGGGCAGAGAAACAGGAAGAGTTCCGTATTTAT
>NC_061853.1:37181014-37183514 GCF_019202785.1 Penaeus chinensis
TGTGTGTGTGTGTGTGTGTGTGTGTGTGTGTGTGTGTATGTGTGTGTGTATGTGTGTGTGTGTGTGTGTGTGTGTGTGTGTGTGTGTGTAAAAACGGTGTTTACGTCTGTTTTAAATGACGTTTATCTCATGTTCCTGGTCATATGGTAGTAATAACCTTTGATCATAAGAGAGTTCACTTTGACAGATTTTGAGAGATGTTTTACACTTCTAACCATCCAACATTCTGCTTTTACTCACTCTCCGATAACCGGCTGTGTCTGTTACAGCATCACTAAAGGTTGTTGCAAGCTGCGTCTCGCAAATCTCACGGGACCAAGAAGTAAGTAAAAACTTTTTTTCCTTCACAGTTTCACGCGCGACCGCCTTTCTGTGCGTCATCTGGCTTTTCTCGAGGCTTCTCATGTAACCCAATGGAATTTACGGAAATTGATTTTTTGAAGCTCGTAAACAGGGGTTAAAACCAGCATTTAATGTTATTTTGAAAGCGAGGTGGAAAGCAAAGGCAATGCGTCCAGCCTGTTGGAATGCACATGTTGGTGCGGTTTATTGGTTTGCGGTTTAGTGGACTAATGTAAAGGCCGTTTCTGGGTCACACTTCGTCTTTTTTTTAAAAATCGGAATCTATGCAAAAGCAGGATGGAAGTTTGGAATCATAACGTAATTTGAAATACAGGAGGAATTGTTTCATCTTAGATTGATATATCAGAAATACAGTGAAATAAAACGATTGTTCTAGTTTTGATAAGCGATAAAGTGTTTATATATTCGTTGCTGCGTGTTCGGGAAGTTAATTATGCGTTTCGTGATTTTTTTCAGAAGGTCGTAAAGTGAGGAAAGGCTTCGTTAAAGTAATCGTCTTATTCTTGTACGACGGATGGTATACAATCTTCTTCATAAAAAAGATTACCCAAAAAACAATGTTCAGTGCTGTTGCTCTTTGTTAGTGTTAGAATGCAGACATTATGAAGCCTATTCGATCACTAGAAACCATGTAAATATTCATAGCGAGGCAGCTGGCTGTGATTAAATGGCTTGCATAAAAATAATAATAATAATAATAACACGGGTCAATTTTTTTGAATATATAGTGTAGCAGGCTTCATTCATCTTACCTAGTTTTCTAAACTGATCGGTCGATCTGAAGCAGAGGTTCCCAAAGAGGGTGGCGGAAGGATCGTGGGGAGGGGGGGGGGGCAACAGTGGGCGGTAAGGGGGCAATATGATGGCTTCAAAAGCAGCAATTTCTTTTTTTCTTTGTTATGAAACTGCTAAATTGTTTTACTAAGTTTGGTTTTAATTACTGCATACATCTTTGCGTTTAATCTTGTTTCAATTTTAAGCATACAAAAAAAAAAAAAAAAAAAAAAATATGAGGGGCGTGTCGCTAGGGATCCATCTGGAAGCCAAGGGGAAGCCAGTCTAGAAAAATATGGGAACCACTGATCTAAAGTAGATATTAGCACGAAGTATATATCTAACATTTCTGGGCACATACCTGCAGTTCTGATGTGGAACGTATCCCCGATATTTTGTATTTTTCCAAACATGTTAAACAGGGTGGGGAACGGAGTGGAGGGCTGGTAATGCTGATGAGGGCTGAAAATATCGGCCCCTGAAAGCGAAATTCACCTACAGCTACATGACCGTTTGTCTGTGTATATATATATATATATATATATATATATATATATATATATATATATATATAATGGCTCTTCCATCGTGAAGCACTTTTTAATATGAAGTGATATTTTAAAGCGATTTCTGCAAACATTTAAAGATGTACTAAATTCGAAGTCCCACTGTTAGTTTGAGTTCCAGCTTCCTAACACAAAAATCAACGTTACTGCCTGACACTTTAACAGATTTAAGCTTTTCTCTAACGACAGAAGTGAAGGTCGGTGATCTCCACATACGCGACAAAGATAATCCGACACATAATTTGCTGGAATAATAACATATATCATACTACTCCTTCCGATGAGTATCTCGGGGTTTTTGTTTAAGTAATATCGAGGCTTGATATTATTATATAAGTTACCCTAAATGCACTCGAGTTGTTACCGTTTTCTATATTTGGGTTTTATATAGGTGACTCACCCAATTTTTTTTCCTGTCTTCCCTTGGTCTCTCTGCCTTTGTTTTTCTCAGTCACTGTCTGTCTGTCTGTCTGTCTTATGTCTGCCTGCCTGTCTGTCTGTCTGTCTGTCTCTCTCTCTCTCCTCTCTCTCTCTCTCTCTCTCTCTCTCTCTCTCTCTCTCTCTCTCTCTCTCTCTCTCTCTCTCTCTCTCTCTCTCTCTCTCTCTCTCTCTCTCTCTCTCTCTCTCTCTCTCTCTCTCTCTCTCTCTCTCTCTTTATCTCTCTCTCTCTCTCTCTCTCTCTCTCTCTCTCTCTCTCTCTCTCTCTCTCTCTCTCTCTCTCTCTCTCTCTTTCTCTCTCTCTCTCTCTCTCTCTCTCTCTCTCTCTCTCTCTCTCTCTCTCTCTCTCTCTCTCTCTC
>NC_061853.1:37203467-37208467 GCF_019202785.1 Penaeus chinensis
ATATATAATTATATACATTTATTTAATATATATATATACACTTATATAACTATATTTATATATACATATATAACATATATATTTATTATTATATATATATACACATATATAACATATATATATATAGCAATATATAACATATTTTTATATATTTTTACATTATAACATATTTATATACATATTAAGATATTTTACTTATAAAAAATATATATATATATTTATATATATATATACATATATTTATAGTTTTATATATGATATATTTAACATATATAACATATATATTATATATTTATATATATAGATATATATAGACATATAAAAATATATATATATATATAACAAATATAAAAACATATATATTCTATCATATATAATATATTATACTTTTTTAATTATATATTTACATATATAATATATATTTTATAAAACATATAATACTATATTTATATTTGTACTTACTTTTTATATATATAATATATAATTTATATATATACTTATATAATTTAATAGATATACATTTAAATATATATAAAAATATATATATATATATAAAATAGATATTTATATAATTTTTAATGTTTACTATTTTATTTATGTGTTTTATTTATATATATATATAATATATGTATTTATATATTATTTTATATGTTTCTATATATACATTAGTATAAATTGTATATATATATTTTTATAATGTATATATATATTTTAATAGTATATGTATTTACTATATGTATATATATTTATATATATATTATATATATATTATATTAGATATGTATATATAATATTATTTTTTTTATTATATTATGTATATATTATATATTATATTTATATTACTATATATATTATTTATTTTATTTTTTTTTTTTTTTATATTATATGTAATATATATATTAATTTAATATATATATATTTTATCTTATTATTTATATTTTATAATATATTTATTGTGTATTTTTGTTTAAATATATTTCATATATAATTTATTATATATAATTAAATTTTTTATATATATTATTATATATTTATATAATTACTTATATATGTACTATAATATATATTAAATATATTTATTTTATATATATTATATATATTCATATATATATATATATTTGTGTAGTTATGTTTAATATATTTTTTCATATATTATTTATTTATTTATAATACTTATATATATATTATATTTTTAATCATTATATATAACATATTTATTTTTTACTATACTATTTATTCATGTTATTTTATATATTGTATATAGGTTTTTCTTTTAATTTATTGTATATATATTTTATATATGTTTATATTATATTTGTTTTATATATATTATTTAGGTATATATTTATAGTCTTTTTATTTATATTTATATATTTATATTATTTATTTTTTATTTATATTATGTTATATTATTATGTTTATATATAGTATATATGTTTCGTATATATATATATTATCATATATTTATCTTTTTTATGTATTCCGTTATGTTATATTTGGATATTTTTTATTTTATATATTTATTTTGTATTTTTATATATATAGATTATTATTATATAGTCATTTCTCTCTCCCTTCTCTTCTACTTTCTCTCTCTTCTCCCTCTCTCTCTCGAACTATTCTAGCTCTCACTCACTCTATCTCCTCACTCTCTACTATCTCCATCTCTCTCTTCGCCAGTATCTCTTCTCTCCATCTATCTCTCTACACTCTCTACTCTCACCTCTCTCTACTTCACTCTCATCTCCCTCCCTCTCATCCCTCCCTCACCTCCCTCCCAGCCATTCCTCTCTCTTCTTATATCATTGCCAATATCCTCTTCATTTCTTTTAGAAGTATAGTGTGTTAGGACTTTACTCAGGTATTTGGTTATTTAAGTCATGAGTACGTAGTTTGTATCGTAAATATACTATTTTTATGGTTCCTTTTGATCATATGTTTTGCATTTGTATGTGGGATTGTTGACATGTAGTTTTTTTTAAGTTTAGCTTGTCTTTCACGTTTAAAACTAATGTCATTCAGTAAAGAGTGGTTATAGGAAAGTTGTTAGTGTGTTTACTGTATGTTGTTTAGTTCATTTGGTGCCTAATTGTATTTCAGGTGTATTAAGCCCACATGGACGACTATCAGATTGTGGTACTCCACCCACAATACGCTTAAGGACATGTTGAGTAGTACACAGGCAAAGATGTGAAAAGCCGACCTGCTTATTGTGGCGACCTGAAGGGAGCGTGCCGTTGTACGTCAGGGTTGCAGGTTGGTCATTTTTCTTCGGTTCAAACTGGGAAGAGGGATGGGTTGGGGTTAGAGAGGGTGAGGTGGGTGAGGTTGTGGCGGTTATGGTAATTGGTTGGATTGATGGTGGACATGGGGAAAGTTGTGGCGAGGTAATGGGTGGGGGGGGGTGGGTGTGGTTAGTCGGGACGTATGGGGGGGGGGTGTGGTGGTATGTAGTATAGTGGGTGTATTTGGCTATGCTGTATATGTGTATATGTGTGTATGTGGGTTATGTCTAGTTATGTTGTATACTGTGTGTCATCGTGTATGTGTATGTGTATGTGTACTATGTGTTTGGGGTGTGTAGTGTAGTGTCAATGATGTATGTTGTGTACGTTGCTAATGTGTATGGTATGTGTGTGTATAGTGTGTGTATGTGTGTGTATGTGTGTGTATGTGTGTGCTATGTGAGTGTATGTGTGTGTATGTGTGGGTTATAGTGTGTCGTATGTGTGTGTTATGTGTGTTGTATGTTTTTGTGTATCGGGTTATGTATAGTGTTATGTATGGTGGTATGGGTATGTGTATGTCTGTGTTGCTGTATGTGCTGTGTATGTGTGTGTATTGTGGTGTGTATGTGTGTGTATGTGTGTTGTATGTGTTGGTGTGTGTATGTTGTGTAGTGTACGTGTATGTGTATGTAGTGTGAATAGTGTATGTCGTGTGTATGTGTGCTGTATGGTGTGTGTATCAGTGTATGTGTGATGAGGGTGTGTATGTGTATTGGTGTGTGTATGTGTCATGTGTGTGTATGGGTGTGTATGTGTATGTGTGTGTAGGTTGTTGTGTATTTGTGTGGATCGTGTGTGGTAGGTGTGCGTATGTGTGGTATGTGTTATATAAAACAAAATACTTAAAAATTTTACATATAATATATATACATATTATAATATACATATATTAATATACATATATATACATTTCCTATATATACATATATATTCATTATATACTATATTCATTATATACTTATTACATATATATACATATATATATTAATATTATTTACATTTTATACATATACAAAATTATACATATAAATATTTTTACATATATATACATTTTATATACATATACATTACATATATTTTACATATATATAATTAATATATATACATATATATACTATTTATACTTTACATTATATACATATATATCATATACATAAATATAAATACCAAACCATTACTATATATACATTTACTATTATACATAATATAAAAATTTCATTTTTATATACTATATATCATAAAAAAATTTTTTATAACTATTATACATATACATATTTTTACATTTTCATATATAAATATAATATACTAAATAACTATATTTAAAATACTATAGACATATAAAATATACACTTTACATATACTATATACATATACATATATACATATACTTTTATACATATTTCATATTTACATATACAATACACATATCTAAATACATATAATATATTACATATAAACAATACATATTATACATATATAATACATATATATACTTTTTACATATATACAATACATAATAAAAAAACATATATTTAAAATACTATCACATAACATAAAATTCATATAATATATTAATAACATATATTAAAATATAATATATTAAATTTAATCATATACATTATTACATATACATTATATAATTACATATATTACATATACATATTATACTATACTTTATATACATAATTATATTACTATACATATTATACATATCATTATTAAATACATATAATTAATACATTTATATACATATTTCAATATATAATAAATATTTATACATTATACATATTTACTATACATATATATAAATTATAAATTATATATAATATTTCATATATATACATTAAATATATAAAATATATATACATATAATTAATAATATATATAATTTTACAAAATATTTCATTATTTTATACATTACATATATTTCTATATATTTCATATACAAAATAAATACTTAATATATACATATATTACATATTTAAATATACTTACTTTACATTTCATTATACATTACTTATCACATATACTACATATCATTTAATAAATTCATATATAATACAATTATACTTTCATATACATATACAAATAAAATATATACACAAAAATATAAAAAACATATTTAACCATATTATATATCATATAAAATATTCACACACATATATATATACATATCATATTTAAATGTATATATATATGTATATGTATATATATGTATATATATGTATATGTATATATATGTTATATATGTATATGTATATATATGTATATTATGTATATGTATATATATGTATATATATGTATATGTATATATATGTATATATATGTATATGTATATATTGTATTGTGTATATGTATATGTATAATGTATATATGTATATATGTATGTGTATATATGTATATGTATATATGTATATGTATATATGTATATGTATATATGTATATATATGTGTGTATATATGTATATGTATATATATATGTGTGTGTAATATAGTATATGTATATATATATATATGTGTGTATATATGTGTGTATATATGTATATGTATTAGTATATGTATATATGTAAATGTATATATGTATATGTATGTATATGTGTATATAGTATATGTATGTATATGTGTATATATGTATGTGTATGTATGTGTAGTGTATATATGTATATATATATACATATACAATATACACATATATATTACATATACATATCAT
>NC_061853.1:37220967-37245967 GCF_019202785.1 Penaeus chinensis
AAACGATAGCGGGAATGATGTAAAAGCGAACCACTACGAGAAGCCGCTCGGGGCCGCGGGCTGGTCCGATGGCCGTGGCCGAGATGGACGCTGGCGACCCCATGCTCTTGGGCAGCTTGGCCTGCAGCGCCGGCTGCACGTCGAGAATCCGCCGTCGGTTCTGCAGGTGTTCGGACACCACATGGGTCACAATGATGAAGAACAGAAGGAAGATGCAGTAGAAGAACCATACGTCAATCATCTTGACGTAGGCGGTGACTGGGAGTGAGTCGGAGGTGCTGTTGAACAGGGTGTAGAGCACAAGGAGGGTGGTGAGGCTCACGGCCAGACGGACCTGCGCGACAGAGAGAAGGTGACATACGTGCATCAAGACCATGATTAGGCACCACAACACAACCACAAATTTTATTGACTTGTTTCATCTGCTCTTATAGCTGTAGGGCCCTCAAGGTTGAAACGTAACTCGAATGATAAAACACTGTGAGCTGATGAAAGGATTATTTGAAAATAAATGTCAAGCTTCTGAGGGTCTCGAAAAGCTCGTTCGTTTCAAGGAATCGCCGTCTTAAAGTGTCACCGGTACAGGAACTCACATCCAGCAGGGAGAGGTTGACGAAGAGAGTAGTGTAGCCGATGATAAGCAGCATCGAAGTTGGGACGAACACGCCCAGCACTATCACTGTCCACCGCCTTGCCAGCATGAACTCAACCTGGCAGAGGAAAGAGCCAGGTTTTACACTCGAGGGGAAAAACAGCAATACGTTTGATGTGTCGACAAGGCATGCGAGACTCACGAGCAATATGAGCAGTGAAAATAATCCAGATGGGTTTTCATGAAAGCAAGGTACAAAACAAGAGAAGAGAGGTTAGAAGAAAAGCGGTTCAACCTCTCCACTTGGGGCTGATATGGGAGAATAAAGCAAATCTGTGATTTGATATTATTGATACCTAGTTTGCTTGCGCAAACTAGGTATCAATACATGACAGATGTCACAGTAACGGTGAAAATAACCTGGAGATGCTGTAGTGCGACGCACCTTGAGTACACTGTACCGTGTCTCGTTGTTGCCACCGTCTGTAATTTCCGCCTTATAGTGGGTGACGACGAAACTGGGCAGGACTTTTTTCTCCAAATACTCTACTTTTGCCTCATCCTTAGAGAAGCTAACCACCTCCTTTCTGATAGCGGCAAGCTGGATGGAAATGAAGCAGGTCTGCGTGTCGAATGGGTAGAAGAACACATCGAAAAAACACGCAAAGCTTCCGCTGTTTGGGAGGCAAAATGCATTTATCTATAAATTTTTAGTTCCCTAAAATAAACTTTCCATTAGTCTATAAATATTACACTTAAAATATAAACAAGTCTAGTTCAATGGAGAAACACCTCAGAAATGTTGTGTCCACCTCTCTCTGTGCCCACAATACTTCTTCCCACAGGAATATTCAAATATATTTCCTTTGGCTTTTGCGGACTGGAAATGCACACACCTGTAATGTTGCTGCTGAATTACATAAGCTGCGTTTCCGGCATATACGGTTTCTGTTAAGAAAGAGAATTGCAAACAATGGCATTAGTGGATGCGTAAATTGGCATGAATATAGAATATCTTTGTTAAGAAATATATACACACCTGTCCACATGTAATATACTTATGTATGTGTAGACACAGCATGCGTTTGTGTGTTTCTGTGAGTATGTGAGTGTATATGTGTGTATATGTATGTATATGTATGTATATGTATGTATGTGTGTATGTGTCATCATCATAAGGGGGTATTCGCATAGCTGTGCTTTGCCGCGCCCTTGTTTTGGCTCCACCTCCAGGGGTCCCTCCAAGCAAGCCTCCATGCAGCATTCCTTCACACCCCCAGCACATCTCGGCAGATCTGATCGACTTGCTTCAGCCAAGAGTTCTCCTTGGTCTTCTCCAGCCTGGACCAACTCTCTTGGAGATGACCCTATAAGCTGGATCATCTTTGGCACTCTTATATCAGACTGGTAATAGGTCTTGAATCAGTCTCACGAAGTATCCTCTGATTGGAAACATGGTCCCTCCAAGACACTTAGTACCAAAGGAGTCAAGACAGGTCTTCAGAGCACTGTTCAATGTCCAGGTCTCACACCCATAGAGTAAGACCAGAATCACCAGTGCTCTAAAGAGTCTGATCTTTGTCCTCCTAGCCAAATACTGACAGCATCAAATAATCCTATTGAGTGAATATATAATGCCAGACTGAGTCGGTGAGTGACTTCCCGGTCAGAACTTCCATCACTCTGCACTGCACAACAAAGATAAGTGAAGCTATCCAGTTGTCCCAATGGCTTTGCTTCCTCATGCAGCGCCTTGAGAGTTATTTCCAGGACCTCCAATGTCTCTGCTAGCATCACTGCATCATCGGCAAAGTCAAGGACTGTGAGCTTGAAATTGCCAATTGATGCCCCACAGGAACTACGGTCCACAGCAAAGACAAGTATCCAGTCCATACAAGAATTGAAAAGAGTTGGGGCCAGGACACATCCCTGCCTCACCCCGGCAGACATCGGGAAAAAAGCTGAGATCCCCCCCCCCCCCCCCACATACCTAACAGCACTCTCGGTATCTGTATACAGGCCGGACAGCAAACCAATCATCTCGGGGAATCCCACGGAGACCCAGTAGACTCCAGAGACTCTCCCGGTGCACTGAGTCGAAAGCCTTTTTGTCATCAACTTAAGCTGCAAGCATACCTTGTTGAAACTCAAGTCGGCATTCCACAAGGCCATGAAGTGCTTAGACACAGTCTACAGTTGACTTCTTGGGTGTAAAACCAGACTGCTCACGTCCCTGTGCTCGTAAAAGGTGGTCGCACAGTCACGCCAAGAGTAGATGAGCAAGGACCTTGCCTGTTATGCTGAGCAATGTAATACCTCTGTAGTTGCCACAGTCCCTTTGGTTACCTTTCCCTCTCCAGATAGGGATGACCAAGCACCTTTTCCAGTCGGGAGGAATGGTACCAGTTTCCCAAATGGCAGACAGAACTGCATGCTAGACACAGATCATGGCTTCTCCACCCGCCTTCAACGCAGACACCAGCAGCTTTTCCACTCTTCAGCCTAGAGACCGCCCTTCTTACCTCTTCGGTGGAAGGTGCTGCCACACTGATTGGTGGATTAGCCACTAATGGCTGTGTGCCAGCCAAGGGGAGTTTTGAAGTAAAGGGATCTACCAAATACAGTTGCTCAAAGTACTCAGACCAGCGGGCCCTATACTCACATGGCTCCAACACAACGCGACCATCCTCTGCCCTCACCAAGCCCAGTTGAGAGGTCACTTCCCACAGGGCTCAGAAAGCAGGTCAAAGGTCATTTTGGGCAAAATGACCTTCCAACTCCTCCAAGATGCCCCTAATGTACCTTTTTGATTCATTCTCAAAGAGGCCCTAGCAGAGCGAGACAGCTCCCTGTGCAAGACATGGTTCCCATCCAGTCTAGCAGCACGACTCATCTTTATAGTATTCAGCATCTTGTCAGAGACAACACGCCTCCTTCGCCGAGGTCGGACAGCTGACAGGGTTTCCCTCCTAAAGGTATCCCACAGTTCAGCAGGGTCCTGTAGAGTGCTAAGCACTTCAAACCGATTTGAGATTGCCACTGCATACTCCTGAGCCACCTCTTCACTCTTGAGCCTCTCGAGATGAAACACCTGCTGGCGAGATCTCGGGATGTGTCTAGATCTGAGGCGGAGCCTTAGTGTTGCAGCAGCAAGTCTGTGACCGGTAGCAAATAACTCTACGGTCCAGAAGGATCCTCCAGCGAGTATCCACAAGAATATGGTCGACCTCTTTAGCTACAACGCCAGTATTGGAATACCAATCCACAGCCTCCTAGATCGTGCAAAGTCTAAGAGATATGAGCTATTGATATTCCTAGTACCAGAGCCATAGGGACCGATGCATAACTCGTATCCTTCCCTGTTAGTGCCAGTGACCGCATTAATTAAAGTCCCTCAGGACCATGAGGGCGTCTCCCCGGGGACATTGATCCACTACAGAGTCAAGTTTGGTATATAACATCTCTTTCTCTTCGAGCCCACTTCCCTCAGTAGGAGCGTAGACTGCTACTAGAGAGATGAAGCCCAGAGTGTGCTTAATTCTCACAAGCAGAATGCGCTCGTCAACAGGGGTAACCTTCATGACTGAAGAGCAGAAGCGGTCAGAGACAGCCACCACAACTCCCCTAAGGCGTGCACCATTGCTGCAGCCAGACCAGTGGAAGGTATAACCCCCACTACTAGTCTCACCACTACCAGGCCGTCGCACCTCAGTGAGAGCAGCGACGGCAATCCCCAGCCTCCTCAGCTCCCCCGACAACAATTGCAGTCAATCATCCTCCGAGACACTGAGGATGTTTCAGGCCGCTACACGGCACGCTCGCCGCTGTTTGACCCCATTTGTGGGCCTCCGGCGGGGCGAGGCCTCGGCACAACCAGGCATACATACATACATGTATACATATATACATACACGCACAAATGTGTGTGTGTGTGTGTGTTTATAGATTTGTGTATGTTTATATATTTGTATATATGCACACACATACACACACACACACACACACACACACACACACACACACACACACACACACACACACACACACACACACACACGTTTTATGTGTGTATGTGTATGTACGTGTGCATGTTTATATATATATATATATATATATATATATATATATATATATATATATGTGTGTGTGTGTGTGTGTGTGTGTGTGTGTGTGTGTGTGTGTATGTATGTATGTATGTATGTATGTATGTATGTATGTATTTATATGAGTATGTGTGTATGTATATGAATGTTTATGTGTGTATGTATATGAATGTTTATGTATGTATGTATATGGTATATGTATGTATACATGTATATATCCATATGTGTAAATATATATATTTATATGTATATGTGTATGTACACACACACACACACATATATATGTGTGTATGTATATATATGTATATATACATATATTTATATATAATATATGAAGGTATATATATGTATATATATGAAGGTATATATATGTGTATATATATGAGTGTGTGTGTGTGTGTGTGTATGTATATGAATGTTTATGTATGTATGTATGTATGTATGTATATGTATGTATATATGTATACATCCATATGTGTGTAAATATATATATATATATATATATAAATATATATATGTATATATGTATGTACACATACATTTTATGTATGTGTGTATATATATGTATATATACACATATATGTGTGTATGTATATGAATGTTTATTTATGCATATTTATGTATATATGTATACATCCATATGTGTAATTATAAATATATATATGCATATAAGTGTGAACATGTATATGTATGTATTTGCATATGTATTTTATATATATGTATACATACCTACATTTATGTTCATATATATTACACACACACACACACACACACACACACACACACACACACACACACACACACACACACACACACACACACACACACACACACACACACACACACACACACACACACACACACGCACGCACACACACACACACACACACACACACACACACACACGCACAGATTTGTATATATTTATTTATACTTGTATATAGTCATATATTCATATGTATTAATTTTGTAATGCTTATATATAAATGCATGAACACTGCACATTGAATATCAATTACCCATTCTGACATCGTTGAAATCCGGAGACTGCGGTATGCCAATTTTTTTTAGGAATACTTCTTCATCCAAGAGCTTGACGTTTCCGTTCTGGATATTCGGGAACTTAAACTTGGGGCTCCAGATGAGCGAAGACTCGGCCTGCGACAGCCTGTTCCACTCGAGAGTGTCTCCGAGGTTGAGGTAGGTGACCCGAGGATCCTGCCATTTCAGCTCCACAAGGATCTCCATGTCAAGGACTCCGCCCACGTCGTTGACTTCCACGAAGCGCAAGATATGCACAACTGCGCCCACGTGTATGGGCTTCCCCGGTATTTCGCTCTCCGGAGGTCGGTTGGACCGGTAGCCCCTTGGCAGGACAATCATCTCGCAATTGTCTTCGTCGGTGAAGTCGTCGCAATCGTTCTGCGTATTACACCGTTTCGCTCGCGGGATGCAGTCGCCATTTCCACAGGTGAATTCTGAATTGTTGCATATGGAAAGGCTTAGCTGTATTTTCGAACCAACCAAATGCTCGCACATGGATCTCTGCAAAGTCCACGTATGAACCCCTATTGGATATGAGCTTATGGAAGGAACCTTCAGGTAAGCCACGTTCTCGTTTGTAGTTGTGTCGTACATTTCCCACACACCGGAATCGTTTCGAAATATCATGAGTCCAAAATACCCATGCATATATGGCTTCCGCCCTTTGTAGCCGAGAACCTCATAAAATGTTTCGGCTTCGTTCTTGTAACAGAATCCCCGCAGGCGAAGAGGCGACGAACGATCCACCTCGCAAGGGACGCAAGCCGGCCACTGAATCGAACACGAGGTGTCGACCCACAGTCCGTTCGGGAGGAACATGAGAATGCAGTTTTCGCCTTCAGCTCCGTTCGGTTCGAAGAGCTCAAAAACGGTTTCACCAACGACTTCGTTGTTGGTGAATTTTCTCCATACGCCTTCCTTCTCTTCATCAGTTACACCGATCCACAGGTGGTAGTTAGACAGACATTCCTCGGCAAATTCCAGGGACTGGAGATGCAGCACAGAGTTCTCTTCTCTCGAGTCTGGGCTGTAGACCTCGTACCCGACCCTCTTGCACGCTCGCCGCGACGGCGCCATGTACTGTGCCTCAGGGAAGATAACAAACTCCCTCGTCGTCTGACACAGGTCGCTGATGGGTATTCCTTCGACGGTGACTCCAGCCACAGCCACTGCATCCCTGTCAGACGAGAAGATATCTCCTGGGGCAAATTCCATGCAGGAAGCTTGGTGCCTCACTTCCTCTGGGCTCACGATCCTGCTCCAGATATTAACCTGCGCCATGTGACCGCGAAAGGCCTGGTCGACGTCGTAATTCCCGGCGAGGGAATCCTGCTCCTGTCCCAGCGTCAGCATGCCCCGCAGATCCAAGGATACCTCCTTGGTAGCTATGGCACCTCGGCCCTTCTCTTCCCCATCAACGAAGGCCACGTACATCCCGTTGTCGAAGATATGGCAGTAATGTGTCCACTGGTGCAAGTTCACCGGACTCGTCAGATTTGGGAAACCAAATTGCCGGACCCCATTGAAGTAGAAACCGTGGCGCTCGCCTCGTCGATCTAAAATTTAAAATAAGCAGTAATGTGATAGCATAATAATAGATATACACACCCAGTATTCTTTAAAAGTTCCTATGTACAAAACTGCCTTGCACTGTATTGATAAAAATATATCTGATCCACATCATGAAGAAAGACATACAGTTAGATCCTAAACTGTCTGAACAGTAGGCATCCAATTCGCATCAACGAAAATCAGAAGGAATCTCACATAAATGCAGGACGTCGTTTAGTTGGTTAGATCTCGCAAAAGATATGTGAGTCTCGTAACTCGTGAGCGTAGACGGCTTCGCTCTGTAGCAGACGCTGACCTCCTTGAAGTCAGAAGGTTCGCCCTGTCGGAGCCAAATGGGAAAACTGCAAATGTTGTTTTTTGTATATGAAAATTTTATCAAGTATGCTATCAGAGTTGCACGTATTTATAACAATTCTTTATCGAAATTTCAATTGAAAAATATTGCCGACAATAAAGTAGTCTGCTTTTTGCTTCTAGTTCCCTAACAACCACCCAGGAAGGGATGAGAATGAAAAAGTGATATCTAAACTACTATGTCTTTATTATATAAATGTATTTCATCTTTTCTTTTAGAGTACTGTTCTCTGATCTTCTTCGCACTTAGCTCTCACACAGTGGCTGGTAATCTCATTTATGGTAAAAATATGGATATATGAACCTGTGGGCTTCAGAACACAGCTGTTTGAGAACAGATGATAATCAACGAATACTTTTCATCTGTGTTGTCATTGACTTCAGTAGTCTCAGTCGCCTCTTTCCAGCGGTGTGTCTTCACTTACGTCAGCTCTCTAGCCCCCGAAGCGGATGTTTTTTTCTTTTCTTTTTTTTTGACGATTCACAGACAGTTCCGGCAAGCCACTGTGATCTGCTACAATGGATACGTTCGCCCTCACGGCCACTAAAGCCATTTCAAAGGGTGCGGGTCTTAAATTTCTGCCTGTCCCTCGGGTCAGTGGCGTAGGTTAGCGTCACCTTACCTCTTCTACCCTCATGTAGCTATGAGGATAAAAGTTCGACCTACCGACGGGAGACGCTCTTCCTCAAAGAGGTAAGCTTCCTGCGGTATCTGAGGTGAGCACTTTCCCAGTCATTGCCGCCGAGGACCACGTCGCCGTTATCTGCCAAGATGAGACCAAAGGAGAGAGCCCTTCACAACCCTGCCATAAGGTTCACAGCTAAACTCTTACTTGTTCTCGAAAAACTACACCAAGAATCATTAAAAGAGGCCCCGGAAGCCACCAAGGAAGAACTTGAGAGAAATTTCCCTCCCATCTCCGAATGCGGTCCATGCACTCAGACACAAAGAGGCTTCAAGTTTTGAATCAAAGGAGCCGGAAGCGTGGTTAGGGTCATCGAACCATGACCGAGCCTTGCCCTCTTCGCAAAGAAAGTATAGTATGTGGAGAACAAAGAAAGAAGCGACCAAAAGTGAAGGCCAAGAAGAAAGGAATTATCATAAGGTTGCTGATTATAATAATGACTATGGCTGAAATGGCTACGGTAATGATGATGATGATGATGATGATGACGATGATGATATTTATACATCTATAAATCTATATCTACATCTACACACACACACACACACACACACACACACACACACACACACACACACACACACATACACACACACACACACAAAAAAAAAAAAAAAAAAAAAAAAACGCGACTTTAGAGGCACACACATAATTATCAATGTTATCATTGTCATTAACAATATGATTATACGCCTCATATCAAGCGTTCCTCATATCATGATAAAGCAGAATATAAGATGAGCAGCAATTGTGGTTAGTCGTATATCTTACGTAGCATTCCGTAATAACACCGTTAATATTAAAAGGTAATTTGTGCTGCCGATTTAGGCTTAGATCACTTAAGCCTAAATCGGATATTATACCATGATTTGTGAGCGTATGTCTGCCCTTGTCACATGCTACCTTTATCGTTGCATACTAGGAAAAATGTAGAGATAAAAGTAAATTCTCCTTCCATAAGGAATCCAACGTCAAGCGGTTTTTTTCGTGAATGAATTGGAGGAATAGCAACGGTTATTAGCAAACCGGCTAATAACAATCAGGATGGCCTTGTAAAATATCAACGATCCTGCGAAAAGCGCGAAACCGCACTTACCTGAGGGATATTAAGAGATAGATTATAAGTGACGACAACGTCCGGGAGAGGTCGCGCCCATGTGTCCAGCTGCATCCCGAACACCTTCACCTCCGCCGGCGGACCTGCAGCAGCCGCGCTGACAACTGTGCAGAGCACTCTCAGTATCGTTACGACCGCCACACGCTGCAGGCGCTGCAAACATGACATTTTCCCTTCTGACGAAAACATCCGGTGGCCTGAAAGCAGTTTAAGAGAAGGAATTATCTTTCTTTTAGACTCGCCAGACGCTTCAGAGGAATATATGTACAACACATTCTTGTATGTGTTTCTAAACACATAGCTTTGTGTATTAATAACACTGCGTGTCTAATTTTCTCTCCCTCTGTGCGAACGTGTATATAATTCATCTACTAATCACAAAGTATGGTTATCCAGGTTAGTGATTGCATAATTAACATATATGATGGTGTGAGACACGTAAGCATACATACATCTATGTCTTCACAGTCATATATATATAATTCTCACCCTCGTTTTCTCTCTCTCTCTCTCTCTCTCTCTCTCTCTCTCTCTCTCTCTCTATATATATATATATATATATATATATTATTATATACAGCCCTTCATTCCACTACAGGACATAGACCTCTCTCAATTCACTATTGAGAGGTTATATAGTAGTGACACCCTTTGCCTGATTGGATGCCCTTCCTCATCAACCGCGGTTGGGCGCGCTAACACTTGTGCCACAGCGGCGTCTTCCCCAACGACACCTGCGTTTGACTTCTCAAGGCGATATGTCGTTTTCTCGCCGTGAGATCGGGCTCGAGCCAGCAGTCAGAGCGCAGGCATTTTTACGACCGCCGCGAGGGGGAATTGAGTCCAGTGCGCTAAACACTGGACTATCGCGGCAGTCATATATATATATATATATATATATATATATATACACATATATGTATTTATATCTATAAATATATAAATACACACACACACACACACACACATATATGTGTGTGTGTGTGTGTGTGTGTGTGTGTGTGTGTATATACATATATATACATGTGTGTGTGTGTGTGTGTGTGTGTGTGTGTGTGTGTGTGTGTGCGTGTGTGTGTACACAAATATACATACATATGTATATGGTGTATATATACATATGTACATATATATGAACATATATACATATATATATATATATATATATATAGGTACACAGATACACACACACATACACACACACATATGTATATATATAAACATATATGTGGATACATATGTATAAGTACAAATGTGTATATATGTATATGTATATGTATATATATATATATATATATATATATATATATATATATATATATATATATGTAAATCATCATATATCTACACATGGTAGAAAACCCACAATTCACAAATTAGATTTATTGCGCATTGTGAGTTTGTCTACCTTAGTATCACTTAGTTTCACCATTCATATATTAACCGCCCCGGATTTATGTTCTGTCCCCTGTAGTTTTTGTGAATGCTGTTACATACAGATGGCTCCACATGTGCTCGGCCTAGTGGCCTAGTGGCCAATTCTGATTTCGCCATTCCTTGAATAGGCAGGAAATTGTGTTCTCCTTTTTAATGCAATTTATATCGGTAATGTCATTAGTGTTATTGATGTCATGATTATTAAATTGTTATGAAAATCTTGGTAACATTTAAGACAATGAAATAATGCAAAAGACCCTTTCCAAAAGACGAGGAAAAGGGTGAATAGGTGAGATAGGTAGGACTAATAACTGACTCCCTCTATGTGTAAATACAAAAAAGAAACTTGTATTGCAGTGGGCATGACATATTCTTGCCATACGTGCCGATTGGGTTAACATATAGATGTATATATACATGTATATATACACACATATGTGTTTATATACACAGATGCAGATACTCTCTCTCTCTCTCTCTCTCTCTCTCTCTCTCTCTCTCTCTCTCTCTCTATATATATATATATATATATATATATAGGTATATACATAAATCACATACATATATACATACCCAAAACGAACACACACACGCACACATACATATATAGTTCCATACATATACATTAAATATATATTTTGTTTTATTATATTATATATTTTTATATATTTGTATATATATATATATATCAGTGAATGAAATGGGAAGCAGGATCCTGGGTCTATCTGTAACTCATGACATTTTTGATCCATCTACCCAAACCACAACTCTCTGGGCCGTCCGGCAGGACTATGCAAGAAACAGGTCCCATGCTGGTCTCACGGTACACTCTTTCTGAATGAAGAATATATGACGACGAAAACGGTTGGAAAAAGTGCTATGAGCTCAACCTGATATTGGTATCCTTGCCAGGGACGTCATTTGGGGGGAGGGGTCTCGTTCAGGATTTCCACCTAGGCATAACCCATAAATGTGCCGGGTCCGACATCCGTCAACTCCCCGACCCTGCTGCTGTGCATCCACTCAAACAGCCCAGAAGTTTCTGAGTTTGCGTGTTGCAGCGTGATGCAAAGTCCCGCCGGATGTTGCCAGCAGAACAAGAGGGTTCCGCATCCTTTGCAGTAGTTATGGATTATTTAAAATATGATGAAGATGAATGCCTAAACTTCTTGATATGTCGGCTCTTGATAGACCCTCAGAGTAAATCATAATTACATCACTAAGAATGGTCTATTCGTTCTTCATTGCTAATATTGCTATGATACGAGGTCCGAGCTCTTAAAACAAGTACCAACCTTTCCGGATCATTTAGCGATCGTTTCGGTTTCATCTACTCCCGAATAAATATACTTTTAAGCGAGTGTACATGTCTAGGCCTGGCCGATATGTTGAATGTACAAATACTTGAGCCAGTCAGAGCCAGAATTTGACCTGATACAAAAGGCATTAAGATATGACACCAAGGCATGTGTATGTCTGTAGGTATGTGAACTACATGATATATGGTAAAAAGTATATCATAAAGTTCCTGTTATTTCCTGGCATTCATAAGCATTCCTTTGCATTATTACTGATCCAGACGGTATGCTTTGTGTATACGTGAGATATATGTCCATAATTGTTTATTTACCATCGAATAAGAACGAGGCGAAAGAGGAAGATTGCAACAAATGAATATGATATGAAAAGGGGAGGAAATTACAACCCCAACTTGATTCAATGATATATAAACACATGGGTTCGTTTTTTTGTGCTTGGTAATCAGCAAAGTTAGCTTAGAATAGTCATAATGACTTATCATGACGCGAAAAAAACTAAAGTTCTTGTGTGTATTTACTTTTCTGATTATTATATATATATAATATATATAATATTTTTTTTTTTTTTTTTTTTTTTTTTTTTTTTTTTAGTTTTGTTTTCTTGAGGGACTTGCCTTATGTGGAAGGGAAGGCACAGTCCTCCACAAACAACTTTCCGCTCTACCAGGAAAATCATCTCCGAGCATGAATCCGTAGAGGCCTGCAGTGGAAAGTTACAGGCTAATGACATATACACACGCACGCGCGCGCATATACAGACACACACCTATATATCTATGTCTCTGTCTCTGTCTCTGTTTCTGTCTCTCTGACTTTTTTTCTATCTGTTTATCGATCTGTCTATATATGTCTATCTTTCTCTAAATATTAATGATAGTAATAACAACAAAAACAACAGAAATAATAATAATAATAATAATAATAATAATAATAATAATAATAATGATAAAAATTATAATAATAATAATAACAATAATAATGATAAAAAATAATAGCAATAATAATAAATAAAATAATGATAATAATTATAACGACGACGATGATGATGATGATGATATTAACAATAATGTTAAAAATAATAACACTAATAATGCTAATAATAATGATAATTATGATAATTTTAATGATAAAAATTCGAACAATGACAATGATAACAAAAACATTGATAATGATAAGTATGATGATAATAATAATGATGAATTAAATATGATTGTAAAAACGACGATAGCAATGATAATAAAACTGACAATAATAACAATAACAATAACGACAATAATAATGAAAATGATAATATCATTAACAATAAAGATACTGATAATAAAGAACACATATAACGATAAAAATAACTATATTCATAACAAAAACAACAATAATAATGAAAATAGAAACAACAATACCAATAATGATAATAAGAGTAATAATAATAACAATGATAACAATACTAATAATACCAATATTGATCATGGTAATTATAATGATGGTGTTGATGATGATAATGACAATTATGATAATCATAATAGTAATAATAATGATAGTAATGATACTATTAATAAGAAAAATGATGATGATGATGATGATAATAATAATAACAATAATAATAACAACGATAATAATAGTAATGACAATAACAATAATAATAACATTCATAATTATAATATTAATATTAATGAAGGTAACGATAATGATGATAATAATACTTTTAAGAACAATATATTGATAATAACATGGTGGAATATGGGACGATGAGTTTGTTTTTGGTGACGATGCCGATAATTAACAAAAATAATGTAAACACTGACGATGACGATGATGATCATGACGTGATGATAAAAATAATGATGATGATGAAACTAACAACAATAATAATAATTGCAGGGATAATGATAACGATAATGATAATGATGATGACAATGCTAACGATGACATTAATAATGATAAAGATGATCATAATGATAATGATGATGATAATAATAATAATAATAATAATAATAATAATAATAATAATAATAATAATAATGATAATAATAATAATGATAGTGCTATTCATGATAATGATGATAGTATTGATAATTGTCATGATAATACTAATAAGAATAAGAATAATAAGAATAGTACGAAATATAACTTTAACAATGGTAATGGCAATAATAACAATAATGATAACAAAAAAAATATAATAATAAGAATAATAATAATAATGAAATAATGGCAATAATAATGATAATGATAATTGTAATAATACTTATAGTAATAACAAGAATGATTATAAAGAAAACTAATAACATTAATAATGATAGTAATAACTGTAATAATGATGTTGATATGATAATGATAGTGGTAACAATGTCAGTACTACTAATAATGATAGGGATGACAATAATAATGAAATAATTATAATAAAAAGTATTATAATGATAATGGTGATAATGAAAATAATGATAACAACAATAATAATACTATGGATAATAATTATAATGATTATAATAAGGAAAATATTAATGATAATAATAATCATACAAATCCTAATAATGGAGAAATGATAATGATAATGAGGATGATGATAATGATGACAATGATAATGATAACAATATTATATGTAAAAAAATACGATGAAAATGGCAAAAAATAACAGTAATGATAATGTTAACGGTGTTAATAGTTATAATGATAAGAATTGCTACTATCATTATCATTATCATTATCATAATCATCTTAATTCATAATAATTATTATTATTATCATCATCGATTTTATTTTCATTACCATTATTATTATCATTATCATAATAATATGTATTATTATCATCATAATTATCTTTATTATCATCGTTACTATTACGATAATTGTAACGATGATATTAATAGTTATAGTAATGATGATGATAGTAATGAAAATAGTAATAATAATTGTGATAATGATGATGATGATGATGATGATGATGATGATGATGATGATAGTGATGATAATAATAATAATGATAATGATAATGATAATGAAAATAACAATAATGATAATAATAATAGTAACAACAAAGCAACAATAACAATAATGATAATAACAATGAGGATAATAATAATGATATTGACAATAATTGTAACAATGATAATAAATACTACTACTACTACTAATAATAATATAAATGATAGTGATAATGATAATAATGATGATAACGATAATAATTATAACAATAACAATAGTAATAATAATAATAATAATAATAATAATAACAATAACAATAATAATAATAGTATAAACAATGATAGTAACAAAATGATACTGATAATAAAGACTACTGATAATTATAAAAATGATCTATATTTATAACAAAAACAATAATAATAATGATAATAAAGATTATTGTAATAATGATGCTGATCTTCATCATCATAACAACAACAACAACAATAATAACAATAATGATAATAACAGTATCGATAATGATGATAATAATAATAATAATAATAATAATAATAATAATAGTAATAATGATAATAATAATAATAATAGTGATAATAATAATAAAAGTGATGATAATGATAATGATTATAGAAAAATAACGATAATGGAAGTAATAAAATATAATAATGATGATAATAACAACTATGAAAGTGAAAATAATAGTTAAAATAATAATAATAACAATATTGACGATAATGATAACAATAGTAACAACTAAGTATTACAATCATAAAATATAATATAATGTCAATGCTACTAATAGGAGCAATAAGATTAATGATAATAATAATAACAATAATTGTAATGATAATAATAACAGCAATAATGATGATGATGATATGATAATAACAATGATAATGATGATGATAATTGTAATGCTATACTAAGATGATGATTACAGCAGGATTGTAAGGATAATTATGATAATAATATCTGCCATAGCATGATGATAATGATGATTGTAGCATCACAATGAAAAATTATGATGATTGTAATATCATAATGACAATAGCCCCAATTATTCTAACCCTTATAGTAACAAAATTATCTCAGTGCTACTAATAAAAGCAAAAATGACAATGACTTTAAAACAAACTAATTCAAATGCCAAGAACATCAAGAGCGATGATGGTGTGTCACTAAATATAATCTATAGATCTTGTTTTTGTTTTGAGAGCATTTATAGAAATTACTTTGATTGACTTTGTTACTTCCTTTTCTGGCAAATAACACGTGCCAACAGATGGTTAAGGTCATCTGTAACACAATTGTAATTATCATTACTGCACTTTATCTTCAACGATGACTGGAAACTGCACATGTACTTTTGAAGTTCTTAAGTCATATTCTCAAGAAATACGCGGGCAGTTTGATTTTATTTCTTTGTCTGGTTACCTGTTTACATATTCTTTGCTTAGAAGTTAAAAATGTAATGGCTCTGCGCTTCGAAAGGATGTCGCGTGAGAACCTAGGACCATGAAGCCGTCTGTTTATTCCCTGTAAAAACCCGATTATCTGAGAGTAAAAAAAAGCTCATCCAAAATTCATCCACTCCGCTGCGACTAGCTACGATGTTCGAATTAGACGTAACTAAATTTAATTCCGTGTCAGTGGTAGTAATCATTCCTCCGTTTAGGTAATCATTTAATTAATGATAGATGGATCGGCGCCATGAAAAGATGTCTACAATTATCCAAGTTAACTCAAGGATTCGGGAGCACGTACTGCATGAGCCGTCGATGTGATGGCAGTTCAGAACATGAAATTGCATAGACATTGTATACACTGTATTTCACACAATGCACCAGAAAAGGGCATTTGGTAAAGATGAATGATTGCCCATAATGTTGATTGAAATAATGTAAAACCAAAATCGAAAAAAAAAAACATATCAGATGTTGATAAATAATTGCTAGTAATAATGATTCAAAAAGATATAGCATAATATAAGATAGCCATTAAATATAAATTTATAAAAGCTGTACCACGACTAACCCAGATGAAGTCTTAGCAAGTGTCTTGGTGCCTCGCGAGCTACTGCGGCAAGTCTACTGCGGTCAGCGGCGAGCGGACAACTTCCAGAAGTGAGACCGGTGGACAGCGAGGCCGAATTGTTATTGGCAGGGGGGGGGGGGGGTCGCGTGACTCGAGAAGGGGTAGAGGCCTAATGAGGTAACTGTCCCTCACTGTGAGTATCGGTGCCGTTGCCATCAGAGAAGAGGCGTCCGAGTTTGTGTAAAATCAGTATTTATGTATGTACAAAAGCTACACACACACATACACACATATATATCAGTCTATCTGTCTATTTATATATGCACACATGCGCGTACACACAGACACGTGCACACACACACACACACACACACACACACTTATATATACATACACATATGCTATATGTATGTATATATGAATATATATATATACGTACATATATAAACATATACATACACTATTTATATATATATATGTATATGTATATATATTATAAAAAATATATGTATATACATTGTACATATATACATATATATGTATGTATGTATATATACACATACATACATACATATTATATACATATATACACACACACATGTGTGTATATATGTGTGTGTGCTTATGCACACACTACATACATACGTATATGTATATATACATACACACACACACACACACACACACACACACACACACACACACACACATATGTATTCCATAATGGGTTTGCCACTCATGCGTCGAATAGTAGATTAATACGGCTGTGAAGAATCTCATATTTATTTTGCAGACGTTACACCTTTAACCCAGTGACGTGTACATTAATGCCATGCCCACTGTGAGTTTACTTGTTTGATTGTTTTTACACATAGATGTCTACACTTGTACTAAGTCACCAATGAGCCAATTACGAGAACTGCCTGTCTCGCCCAGTTACCCTTTTCTTTGATTTACGAAAATATTTTACGTTATCTTGTTTTGCTGTTGCTATTGTTTATAACATTATAGCAATTACAATGTCCATAATAAATATAACACCATCGATATTCATAGCACTTGTTAAAAATATTTTTTTCCTGCCAATTCAAATCAGGTAAGGACTCCTTTATGGCTAAGCAGTAGCAGAGCCATCTATGTGCATTTCACAAAAAAAAAAAAAAAAAAAAAAAATAGCACAGCATTTTCCCCATTTTTTTTTAATTAATTTTCCCCGGCGGCATTTGGTTAACTTCCTCACGACTTCCGGCTTCAGACTTGGTGTACTGTATGGACTGCCTCAAGTTCACAAACCAAATATTTCCCTAAGACCTATCATTTCCTCGATTGGCACATTCAATTATAATACTGCAATATTTCTTGTTCCGATTATCTCCCCTATAACACTAATCAATACACTTTTGATAAATCCACATCTTTTGCTAAAGAAATCACATCCCTTAACTTCCTAAACCCAATGGCAAGTTTTGATCTTGGATCACTGTTCACAAACGTGCCTCTATAAGAGACCACAGAGATAATATCTAGCAACCTAGGCACTATTTATCTGAAGGATTAAATAATATTAACTTAATATCTAAAAAAAAAAAAAAAATACTCGACCTTGCAGCACACTATTCATTTTTTATCTTTGACGACTGCCGGTATGCCCAAACAGATGGTGTAGCCATGGGCTCCCTACTGGACTTCTCCTTTGCCAATGCATTTCTAAGTTACCATGATTAAAACTGGCTAGAACAATGCTCGCCTTAATTCAAACCCCTTTATTATTGACGGTACATCGACACTTTTTTTTATATACTAATATGCCACTCCAAACACCCTAGCATCTAATTCAAACGTAAAATGCAAAAGAACCACATGTCCTTTTAGATACCATGGTCACCAATAACAGTGTCATCATCCATTCTAGCATTTACCGTAGACGAACCTTCACTGGCCTAGGCCAACACTTCCTCAATTTTACCCCATACATTTACAAAATTATCAGTTAAAACTCTATTCACTAGAGCCTAACTTTCTGCATCAGCTGGATATTTTTCACAATGAAATGTTATTACAAAAAAACAAAAAAATATTTCAATTGCTTGATAAAATAACAAAAAGTTTCTGTGTAAGAAATTATCCAGCCAACAAATTGTCTCTACCGTCATAGATGTGTAAAACTGCCATATATGAGTGAATTGCGCATTGAAATCAAGAAGCAGTCCAAAAACACTTGCAAAATAATTACTCCCAAAGTAAATTTACTTTTGCTTCCAGTAATCACTAACAGTAGAGCAAAGTACATAAAACCTATGAACTATAGCTCTGGCTATAAGCTATATATCTCTGTTCTAATGTAGTATATTTATTTACCTGTCCTAGCGGCCAAGATAGGTGGGATCAACCTCACGGTGACTACGTCACCGCAACTTCGAACACAAAGGTTAGTTCTTCAGGCCTGTCCTAAAGCTGAGCAAACCATCCTTCTCGGCAATAAGAGAACATTCGCTTAAACACTCACACCCTTCTTCTAACCCAGATTTTAGTATTTTATCCACTTATTCCTCCCGCCAAGACCTCATCACCTCAGAATCTCTCCTGATTTACAAGCCAGAACTCAACAACAAAACAGCCGGAACTGCCGTGTACCCATTAGACCGCCCCTCACCATAAGCGCCCACTTTGGTTATTTTTTTATGTATCGTACATTTCTATTATTGGTATGCCTGTTTTTACATGGTTTAGTCACGTCATTTTGTAAAAAAAAAAAAAAAAAAAAAAAAAGTTTTTTTTTTGTTTTGCATAATTGAACTGTCTAACGATCCTATTCTCTGGTTCTTGCTTGCAGCACTGATAATGAAGTTTTGTGCTAATAGATATGAGATTCTTCACAGCCGTATTAGTCTACCTCTTCGTGCTTAATCACACACACACACACACACATACATATATATATGAACACATATGTATGTATGTGTATATACATGTACATATGTACGCGCGAACACACACACACACACATTATCTCACTCTCTCTTTATGTGTGTGTGTGTGTGTGTGTGTGTGTGTGTGTGTGTGTGTGTGTGTGCAAGCGCACACGTGTGTGTGGCTGCGTATGTGTGTATGTGTACATACATATATATGTATATATGTGTGTAAGTGTGTGTGTGTGTGTGTGTGTGTGTGTGTGTATGTGTGTGTGTGTGTGTGTGTGTGTGTGTGTGTGTGTGTGTGTGTGTGCACATACTTAGAGTAGGTGCCCATCTTGTGGCTGCTCTTTGAACTCTTTCTAGTTTATCTATATCCTTTTTTAAGTGTGGACTCCATACCACTGTACCATACTCAAGACTAGGTCTTATGATGGCTGCAATGACCTTCTTTACCATGTCTTCGTCCAGATACAACGAATGCCCTCTTCATGTTGGCAATCAGCCCTACCATTTTATGAACCTTGTCATTTATATGATCATTTGGGCTTAAGTTCCTGTTTATGATTATTCCAAGGTCTTTTCTCTATCCGCTTAGTTTGATATTACGTCTCCTAACTTGTATTGGTATAGTGAACGATTTTTACTTTCTCCGAACTTAACTACATGGCCTTTATTGGTATTAAATTCCATTTTCCATGCACAACTCCAAATTATTAAGCTCTCGATGGAGGAATTGGCATGAGACATCGTGTGTGTGTGTGAAAAGGAAAACAGCCACAGAAAGAAATGTAATTGAAACGTAACGTTTCGAATTCGTTCCTCATCAGACGACCAAAAAGCCGAAATTGATTATCCCTTTAGCTAATTCTTTGTCTGATGAGGAACTCTTGATGAGATCGAAACGCAAGAGTCAATCTTATTTCTTATTGTGGTTGATTTCCCTATCAATTTTGTGTTCACCTAACTTATTATTTTTTTCCTATTCATATGTAAATGTGTGTTTATACATGTTTAAAAATGTATATATACATACATAAAAACACAAACACACATATATATACATTGTATATATATGTATGAACATATACACACACAAATACACACACACACACACAAATACACACACACGCACGCACGCACACACACACACACACACACACACACACACACACACACACACACACACATATATATTTATATGTATATGTATACACATGTATGTATATGTATATGTATGTATATACATGCGTATGTATGTATATACATATTTATATTTAAATGAATAAATAATTTTTATATACATAATTGATATATGCATTTATATATATAAATGTTCACATATATGTACGTATATATATACATATATATACACATATATATGTATATATATATACGCGCGCGCGCGTGTGTCCTGTACATGAGGAAGAAATAACATACAAAACATTACAGTTTGTGGGGCAAATGTCTTTAGCGATCGAACTTAGTAGAATATTTGTCTTTATGCCCGTAAGCATATAAGGCAAAGGATATTTGACCACCATCTCACTCGCTTTCACATTGTTACGGTAAATCTAAAGAAAACTATGATTATATCTTATACTTACGCCAAACAATTAGATTTTTAGATATTGCTTATAACACCAGGATAGCTCAACAAAGGAAAATACTTCAGCATGAAAACAGGAGGCTAAACGCTGTATATCAAGTAACCCTAACAGAGTAGACCCGATTAAGAATTAATGAGGAACTTGGCCTCGCTGCGCATTTACTTACTTCTTGAGAGACATTCATCAACTTATTTTTGTGGCAGCAATAGTTTTTGCCTTTTAGTTATTTTTTAAACGCTCTTTACCGGAATATTTTAATTTTTTAACCTATTTTGGAACATTTACCTCTCGTTTTCCAATATCCAGGTAAGTAATTCTGCCGCTTTGATATACAACATCGTACTCTAATGTTTAAGACATTATCATTCTTACAGACAGTAGTAGTGAAGCGCCTTGATCAGTTTTCGACAAATTATGAAACAGTTTCAAAATCGCATTGTTGATACGCACATATAATGCAGTGGATAAAAGCCATCCATTTTTGATATCCTATGTCATTCAGAGATACACTTAAAATATAAATGACTGGGTTAAAAAAAAAAAAAAAAAAGAGTTCCCAGAAGAATAAGAATGTTAGTGCTTAGCAAAAACACTGTGGTAGATTTAAAGTAGATAAAATGCCAGCAGTCCTCTTCAGGTACCAATGGGGTGTGTTAGAATTCAAGCGAGGGAGAGTGGATATCACAGAATATGCACAATAAGTGATAGTTCTTTATGACAAACTAAAAAGGGCTAGTGATCAAGTGCAATAAACAATTCTCGTAATACGCGTTCCAGTGCATATGAAAAGCAAAAGCCAGGATTACTGAGTGGCGTTACCTATATGACAATATATGCGTACATATATGTATATATACATACACACACATATATAAATGTGCATATATGTATTTAAATATATTTACATACATGTATAGGTATACATATGTATGTTAAATACAAATATATATACATATGTACACACACACACACACACACACACACACACACACACACACACACACACACACATACACACACACACACACACACACACACATATATATATCATCTGGGGGCTAATGCCGACGGGGGCACATGGCAGCATCTACCCTTCGCTTCCAGCCAAGGAGGTCCCACATGGCGAGCCTCCAGGCAGGCCCTCGGCCAATCTCGGCAGGCCCTCGTGACAGGTCTGCTCGAGCTGCCCGAGCCATGTCCTCCTAGATCGTACCAGGGCCTCCTCGACCCAGGACTGTCTCATAAAGAGACTTAATGGGTAGGGTCATCCACAGGGAAATGAGCTAGGTGCCCGTACAGCCTGGGTTAGCGGATTATACAAGGAACAGATCCCATGCCAATCTCACGGTGTTAATGTTGGTTGGACACATGGTCCTGCCAACTGTACTCATGATCTGACATAAGAACTGGCAGTATCAAGGCCTTGAAGACACGTAGCCTGGTCCTCCTACATAGTTACTGACATCTCTAAATGCTCTTGTTGACCGAGTTCAAGGCTCCTGCTGCCAGACCATTCCGTCTACTGACTTCCTGGTATGACAGCCCAGATACATGGACTACATTACCAACGTATGTGAAGCTCTCTGTGACATTATCGTCCTCACTCCAAGCATATATCGATTGAACAGGTTCCCAACAGGCTCCCAAAATCCTGGATCTTGGTCATGGTCCAAGAGACCGCAAGGCTTAAGGGCTTTGCTTCATTGCTGAATGCATCCAAAGACTCAGACATGGTAGCAACATCGTCGGCAATGTAAAGGTCGTTGACCTTGATATTGCCCAATGTTGCGCCACGGTGACTTTTGATCGTAGCTCTGCCCATTATCCAATCTATGTAAGTGTTGAACACGAAAGAAGTTCGACAGGCTTCCACCACACTTTACATCACTTTCAGCACCAGTATATAATCTTGCTATTAAACCAACAATCAGAATTCCCTTAAATATCAGGATCACCCAGCAATTCGTGATGCATCGAGTACCTTCTTGAGGTCAATGTAGGCTGTGAGCAGCCCACGACCAAACTCACGACGGCATTGCACAATGACTCAAAACGCTAGGATATGGTCGATTGTGGACTTGCCTAGAGTAAATACAGACTGTTCTGCTCTCTGGTGCCTTAGTAGGTGGTCACATATTTGTTTCAGAAGAATGTGGGCAAAAACCTTACCTGGTATGAATAGTGTGATGCCACGATAGTTGTTATAATCCCTCCGATCCCCTTTCCCCTTCCAGAGAGTGGTGACCACACCGCTCAACAGAGGGGAATGGAATCAGAATGCCAGATAGCAACCAAGAGCAAATGCAAGCTCCGTCCATAGGTTTTCCTACAGACCAACAGACATCTCGCAGCCAGCTCAATTACTGTATTGAAGTCACCAAGTACGATGCGTGCGCCCACCCAAAAAAACCCTGCGGTGATTCGGCCACTCCTGCTCGCGATCACATTCTCGCGACAGACACACTGATTTTTTTTTTTTTTTTTTTTTTTTTTTTTTTTAACGAGAACAGGACTCTGAAAAAAGTTATGATTGGCCAGAAAAGACTGACGTCATTTTCTGAAGTTATCATTGGCTAGGATTTGTCACTGTTAAACAATATAATCCGCTAATTTACCAGTAACTAGCAATAATTCATGATTCCCTTTTCTTAATTTTTCACATATGAAAGAGTTATTTGCGTCATTTCAGGTGATATGTGTTGTATCTTGTGTGAAACATTTCTCCCCGTTAAGATATTGATATTATTTACTATGCTTTCCGAGGAGTTCTTGAAATTAATGTTTTTTCATTCAAACTGTTATAATGGACATAAATGTTTTGTAAGCCCTTACCCCTTGCCCTGTTCAGCCGCTCTTGGTATAACTATCTCATCAAAAGGAATTGGGGCAGGAAGGTGTAGCTCTTTCTCTTTCCCATCTGAAGGGCTTACAATGAAATGTTGTGGAGTGATTCTTATTTTTGCTTAATATTCAAACAATACCCGAAATATAAATCTAGCTCACTTATATCAGCCGCTTCACCCTCTCCTAATGGTAAAGTAAGAGGTTTCCATAATTTGAGTATGAATATATAGGTTTATCAAATGGTGAACATACCCATGATCCTTTAATGCGCGGTTTGCATATCCACTTTCGCTATGATGGATTTCGGCTCATTTGATTTATAGGGTGATGAGAATGTTTGCCTCGCAAGAAGTGTCTAGCCCTAAAGCCACGATTTTCTGTCGTCTTCAATATCCTCTAAGATAATTAACTCGCCTGAACTCTATCGCTGTTATATTGGTGGTGTATCTATTGAATT
>NC_061853.1:37255967-37258467 GCF_019202785.1 Penaeus chinensis
TAAATGAAGACCTGCTGAGGCGACCTTTCCCTCGAGGTGATGGTGACCTTAAAGCGAGAAATACACACAAACTCTCATTCATTGCTTTGTTCACAGTAGCCTGTTTATAACATTATTTTGAAATTAATGTTTATAATTTAGTAGCAGTAACACTGTCTCTTGAATGTTACTGTGTGTTACTGTAAAGGCTAAATACTGTAAACGAATAACTGGAGTTATTTGCAACAGAGTCGAGCCCTGTGCGTCGCGTGGAAGCCGCTCCTCACCTGGAGATGTCCGAGGAGAGGGACTCCTGGCGGGACTTGTCCCACGTTTTCCTCCGGCGACGGTGTGGCTGCTGGTTGTCGCTCTCCTCCGTGGCTGTGTCGCGCTCGCACCGTCCGAGGGATCTGGCGAATGTTACAGAACATGCAAGAACGTTAGACGGTGATAGCAGTAGGAAGCAGTAACATTACTGCAACTTGCTTAGGCTATCTCTCACTTTTACATTCACTTGTAATCCCGCCTTTCTATTGACCTCAATGTATACAATCCCGTGCGCCGCCCCTTGCTGCGTTTGGTCTACTTGTTCTCCCAGTGATCAATTTTGTAGCTCTTTCTCTTGCTTCGCTGCCCCCCCCCCCCCTCTCACCTTGTACTCCTCCGTCTGAACCTCCGGTTAGCGTAGGGGTCCTTTTCAGACTGCTTCCTGTAAGGCCTGTCGCTGTGGTTTTGCCCCCAGGGAGGGCGGGAGTCGCTAGCGTGACCCGGGTTTCGAGGCAAGGAAGAAGAAGGAGATTTCTTCCTCCTGCTACTTCGGCGCCGAGTCTCCCTTCGCGGGCTGCGCGAAGAATTCCAATTTCTAATCTCATTCATTACGTATCAGTCATAAGAGAATTTGATAAGCAAATTTATGAGTAGAGAATCACAGGCCAAGGGTCCCACCTGGCATAAGGAGGCTCGTCGCACTGCGTGCCGCATTCCCGCAGGCTCCTGTACTTGGTTGGGGTGATGATGCGGTCTGTGATATAATCTGCCGGGGAGTCGTGAGACGCAATTGACGTCCTCTGGCCTGTGCAAAAGTTTTTATGCGATCTTTGATACAGATGATTATGTCACTAAGTTTACCGATTTAACTCCTCTCAAACCAGTTTATGCTAAAGACAGCTGTTGCTTCTTAATTTTATAGCATATAAACATCTATACATAAGTTACACACTACTAAATGCTTTTGTAAACTTTATATTTAAGTCTTCAAAGAGCAATCCAGAAATTAAGGTGATCTCTCGATAATCATAAATGAATGCGAAAGGGAATAGTGAATGCCGAAAGCAAACGATATGCTGAGGTCATAACATTCGTTCCTCCGGCAGCCGTACCTGCGGCGGCCGTGAGAAGCGTCAGGAGCGCCGTCCGGTCGAAGAAGCCGGACGACGCGAACAGCACCTCGGGTGTCAGGCCCAGGCTCCGCAGGAGCTTCGCTCGCTCGTCCTCGCCATCAGGGGCGGCGGGCGCCTGGCGGAGACTCAGAGTCAGAGCGGAGAGACATTGTGGAACTTAATCAAGGCTGAGCAGGAAGAGGAGAAGGAGGAGAGGAGGAGGAGGAGGAGGAGGAGGAGGAGGAGGAGGAGGAGGAGGAGGAGGAGGAGGAGGAGGAGGAGGAGGAGGAGGAGAAGCAAGAGGAGGAGGAAGAGAAGCAAGAGGAGAAGCAAGAGGAGGAGGAAGAGAAGCAAGAGGAGGAGGAGGAGAAGGAAGAAAGAGGGCGGGAGAAGCAAAAGGAGGAAGAGGATGAGAAGCAAAAAGAGGAGTTAAAGAAGGAGCAAAAGGAAGACTGGGAGGAAGATGGGGAGAGGATGAGGTGGAAGACAACGCCTGAAATTGGCAAATGTGTAGCAAGTCAGCGCCGGAAGCGAAAACCAGAATACCTTGATGTGAGGAATTCCCAAGCGCGAAGGGGCCAGCGGGGATGCGCTCTGCTCGCCGCGCTCCGACTGCTGTGTCTCGGCGCGCTCCTGCTCCCGATGCCGCTCTGGATGCTCCTGCTGCTGCTCCTGCTGTTGGTCCTGCTGCTGCTGGTGTGGCTGCTGGTGGCGACGGTGCTGCTGCTTCGTCTCAGGCCTCGAGTGCGAGTCTTCTTGGTCTAAATCTTCCTTCTCTTCCCCGACGTCCGGCAGCGGTCCGCCCTGCAACCCCAGAGGCAATGCTCCGCGTCACAGGTTGCTCATGTAACACCCACGTATTACTTAATAGTATTACTTAATAAAAAAACAAACGCTCACAACTGATTCAGCTGATTGCGAAGAACAAGAAAACGTCCATCTTGGATGATATTTGGGGTTTGTTTTAGATGAAATGCCTTTCATTGCCCCTAAATTTATCTTACTTTGAATACTGCTTCTGAAATTATTTCCGCTATCACTCTCTATCATGAGCTTGGTGGAGCTGCCAAGCAGAACATTTAAATACATGCAAAGGCAGATGGACAATGGAGCCCCAGGACGCACCCTCGAGGACTGGCGGA
>NC_061853.1:37275967-37288467 GCF_019202785.1 Penaeus chinensis
AATCACAAACAAATGAATGCATTCACACAGACTAATAGACATAAACGCCATACAAAGTTGTGTGAAAAGAATAAATACAACCGTATACTACATCGGTGAATTTGTGTATGTAGACATATGGACACATCTACAATGAACAGGAATGACAATGTGATTTTAAGCCATCTGTCCATCCATTACGGGTTCTGTGGGTCACGCAATTATAATCTATACACGTACACGGATTCAGATCAGATTAGAAGACCGCTGGAAGACCGCGTCTCAATGACAGGACAGAAGCCTTGAGCCAGTGAGAGCGACGGGCGTGGAGCGTGCTCGAGTACTGTTACTATTCGTTCATTTCCTTGTATCGATCCAATGCCTGACACCATTACGTGGGAATGCAAAGTATCCAATTCACATGGAGATCCTCACACACACACACACACACACACACAGAGGCTTTTGATTTTGAATCACAAAGATCATTTAACAGTTGCGTTTATGAATAATATACAAAGATGTTAACGTATCCTGAGTTGGTAAACGAATATGTTATGTGCGGATCGATCAGGTCGCCTTTGCTTACAACGTGTGACGAACTTCAAAGGACAACCCAATGGAAGAGAACAGACGACCGCAGCGAACTACTTATATACGTGGCACGTTCCAGTGACGGATGCCCGATCGTTCTCCTGAGGGTTATTAGAGGGCATTGACCCTTTGTGGCGTGGTAGCGAGTGAGGGGGCGTGGGGCGCGGGGCGCATGGGGGGTGTACTTTGCACCGGCAAGCCCGAGTGGGGGGAGGGGCACGACCTCAAGAGTCGGGGAGAATAAGGAAAAGAACGAGGGGAAGGAAAAGGAAGGAAGAAATAAAAAGGCGGCAAAAATGTAAAATAAATAAATAAGTAAATAAGTAAATAAATAAAACTTGTACCATTAACATGTACCAATAACGTAAAAAGCAGAGAAAGAGAATGCGGATAGGATGAGGATAGGATGAAGGAGATAAATGCAAGCTGGAAAAACCGACGGTAATTTTAAAGGGAAAGTGTCAGACTGCATAAAAGGTGTCACTTCCAAGTGAAGCGCAGGGAAGAGAAAAAGAAAAGGCTGAGGCAAGAAATAATACAAAAATGACAACGATACTGATACTAACTCTAATGATGATGACGAAGATGATGAATAAATTATAATAATAATGGTATTAATAATCATGATAACAATAAATAATAATAATAAAAAAATAGAAGTAATAATAATAATAACAATAATAAAAATTATTAGTAATAATGACAATGATAATAACAATAATAATAATGATAATAGTAATAATACCATTAATGATAATTATAATGATAATAACAATGATATGATAATAACAACAAAACAACAAAAGTAATAATAATAATACCGAGAATTATAGTACTAATAACAATAATGGTAAAAACAAAAAGGATAATGATAACAATAACAATAATAATAGCAATGATAATAATAGCAATGTGAAGATAGTGGAAATAGTAATAGTAATAGTAATAGTAATAATAATAATATAATAATGCAGTGATAATAATAGTAATATTAACAAATAGTTATTATAGTGACAGCAACAACAACAATAATAATAATAATATTAATAATAATATCAATAACAAGAACATATTGATAATAATAATAACACAAACATCCACAATAATAACAACAACAACAATAATAATAACAACAATAATTGTTACTATTATCATTTAAAAATGATGATAATAATAATGATAAGAATACCAATAATGATATCAATGATAATATTAGTAATATGAACAAGATAGTTAAAATAGTAATAGTAGTAGTAATAATAATAATAATAATAATAATAATAATAATAATAATAATGATTATAATATTAACAATAATTATAATAATATCAATGATAATAATAGTAATAATAACAAAATAGTTAATAGTAACAACAACAACAACACAACAATAATAATAATAATAATAATAATAATAATAATATTGATAATAATATCAATAACAAAGATAACAAGAACATAATGATAATAACAATAACACAAACATCCACAATAATAATTATAATAATTGTTACTTTTATCATAAAAAATAATGATACTAATAATAACAACAACAACAATAATAATAGTAATAATAATTATGGGGATGAAAACAATCCAAATGATAACAGTCAAAAGAATGATATCAATGATAACGCTATCATTAACAATGATGACAAATAATAATGATAATAATGTAATAATGATAATTCTGATAATAATAAAAGTAATAATCATGATAATAATCACAATCAAATAATAATGATCATCATGATGACGACGATGATAACAACAACAACAACAACAACAATAATAAAATGATAATAATAATAATGCCAGTACTACTGATAATGATGTTAATAATAGTAATGCTACTGCTAATACTAACTAATACTAACAAGGATGATAATGATATTAATAATAATAATATTAGTAGTAATAAAAATAATAATAATGGTATTGATAATAATAATGATAATACAAATAATAAAAACAATAACAATATACATGATAATAGTGATTATAATAACAACAGTAATTATAAGAAATAATAATAGTGCTATAAATAATATTAATCATAATAATAACAATAATGGTAGTGACGATACTACTACTACTACTACTACTACTACTACTACTAATGATAATAACAAAAATATTAACAATAATGATGAATATGATGATATTAATACTACTAATAATGAGAGTAATAAAACAGTCGTAAAAGTAATATCAATAACGATAGTAATATAGTAATTATGGTAGTATTAATAGTAGTAGTGAAGGTGTTAGTAGTAGTAGCAGTAGTTGTGGTAATAATAGTAGTACTAGCAGTAGCAGTACATATAAACACACGTGGAATTTATGTCTAACAAATTGCAAGTAGAGCAACAAAGGGAAGGAAAGGAAAACACATGAATACGCCGAAGGCCTTCTCGCATTTATTGCTTCAGGGCATGCTTCATTCACGATGAAGCACACACACACACACAAACACATATGTACGTAAGTATGTATGTATATATGTATACATGCATGCATGCACGCACTATATATATATATATATATATATATATATATATATATATATATAAGCAATATGCACATATATGTATGTGCGTGTATATATACACATATATGTATATATGTATGTATATATACATATAAATATTTTAAGTATATATGTATATATATGTACATATATGCATATATATCTATATGTGTGTATATGTATACCTGTATATATATGTAAATAATATATATATATATATACATACATACACATTATATATGTATATGTATATGTATATGTATATATATTTATGTATGTGTATATATATATGTATGTATGTGTATATATAAATATGTATATGTATATATATGCATGCATGCATATATATATATATATATATATATATATATATATATGTATGCAATATGTATATATGCATATATATAGGTATATATGTATAGATATGTATATATATATGTATATGTATGTATATATATATAGAGAGAGAGAGAGAGGAGAGAGAGAGGGAGAGGGGGAAGGAGAGGGGGAAGGAGGGAGGGAGAGAGAAAGAGTAAGAGGGAGAGAGGGAGAGGAAGAGAGAGGGAGGGAGGGAGGGAGGGAGGGAGGGAGAGAAAGAGAGAGAGAGAGAGAGAGAGAGAGAGAGAGAGAGAGAGAGAGAGAGAGAGAGAGAGAGAGAGAGAGAGAGAGAGAGAGAGAGAGAGAGGGAGAGGGGGAGGGGGAAGGAGGGAGGGAGAGAGAAAGAGTGAAAGGGAGAGAGGGAGAGAGAGAGGGAGAGAGAGGGGAGAGAGAGAGAGGGCAGAGAGAGAGAGAGAGAGAGAGAGAGAGAGAGAGAGAGAGAGAGAGAGAGAGAGAGAGAGAGAGAGAGAGAGAGAGAGAGAGAGAGGGAGGGAGAGAGAAAGAGTGAGAGGGAGAGAGAGAGAGAGGGAGAGAGAGAGAGAGAGAGAGAGAGAGAGAGAGAGAGAGAGAGAGAGAGAGAGAGAGAGAGAGAGAGAGAGAGAGAGAGAGAGAGAAAGAGAGAGAGAGAGACCCTTGTCGGCGTCACCCTCTTAAGCCTCAACAACGGTTATCTTGAAGCAAACGCGGGGCGAGATTTTGGGCTTTGAGATCGGGTCTGAAACTGCATTCTAATCTAACCCTTGCGACAGCCAGCCAACCCATTGCCTAACTCCAATCCTCATACTACTAGCAGTTTGTTATCCGATATTATGCATTTATCAAGCACAACAAATCCTAGCTTGAATTTAAAGATCGCTGACGAAAGAGAAAGAGGAGTGTACTGCGGCGAAGAGCAATGACGTAGTCGCATATACCAAGCTCAAAATGTGCAGGCGAAGGTGCAGTCGTGCCGTATACGTCACGCTGTAAATACTAAAAACGTTAAAGGAATTATGTATGGTCATTGATGTAAAGTAACCATGTGACTTGTATGGCTGCTGTTGTTTCAGTGAACCATTTACTTCGTGGCCTCATATGAAACTTAGCACGTACGTCTTTTGTTTCTATTAACTAGACCCGCTTTATTACTATTTCCATGAGGTGATTCGAACATAGATGTCGAAACGGTGCGAGGAAGGATCTGCAATTACCTAGTCGACTGAGAGGAGGAGACTGTTTTGGCTGTTGAAATTTGGTGTTGGTAACGGTGGGCCGATCGATCAGTGTTCGCTACTGTGTCTTGCTAGCGGGCAGACTGACACCGAGCCCGGCCGTCCACTGGATCTCAACTTAGTGAAACGTTCATTTAAAAGACAAGTGCACTTTAGTGCACACTATCATTATATCTTTAGTGAGATACTTCCTGGGGAGAAAGCATTACTTCGAATTGAACTGGATTTTGTCTCATCTATACTACCTATAGATAATCATCTCTCACATATTAACAAATTGGAATCGTGTTCTTGTCCTAAGGCTATCGGCACCATTGCACTATTCATAACGGTAGCTGAAAAGATGACACATTCTGAACATGGCCATGGAAATTATTATATCAGGGGACATGGAATAGAAAAGATTAAGAACCTGTACTCTACCGTGTTGGTACTATGGTAGAATAAAAATACTCACAAGCTAGACTCAATGGAGGGAGAAAACAGGGAGAGATCGGAGTATAAGAAAGGGGAAGAAGCAACACGGTAAACGAAGGGCAAGTGAGGACAGGTAAACGGAAACAACGGCTGGTCAGGTCAGTTTTAAGCGTTGTATGAAATATATCTATTTATCTGTCCTGCCTGAAAATTCTGGCACGTGCCAAGGGAGAGTCAAGCTCAATATCCTACGGCAACGCATCTTAGAATACGATGTAGATCAAATTGTAAATAACGAAGGAAAGAAAAGAAACACACGAATATGGGAAACGCCTTTTTGCTGTAGTACTTTTCTCAGGGCACGAAGAAGCGAAGCAGTGAAAAGACCTCAGGCATATTCGTGTCTTTTTTAGTTATTCCCTTTGCCATTTTATTTACAACCGCACATGCGCATGCCCCCCCCCCCCCTCCCACACACACACAAAGTGTACAGATGTATATGCATGAATATATATATATATATATATATATATATATATATATGTGAGTGCGTGTGTGTGCGTCTGTATGTACATACGCACACGTATATATGTACACATGGTCTGATATATATACTTATATATATATATATATATATATATATATATAGAGAGAGAGAGAGAGAGAGAGAAAGAGGAAGAGAGAAGGAGATGGATACATAGTGATGAAAAGAAAGATATAAACATATATATATATATATATATATAAAGATAGACAGATAGACAGAGAGTGATCGCGAAAAAGCTAAGCCATTATAAATGTACAGATGTAATTAAAGCAAAGCAAAACTGAGGGAGGGGAGCAGAAATTTACTTGTCATACTATGAGAAAATACTGAATGAAAAATGTAATGAGGCAAGCAGGATATGAGGTCCACAATCCACATCAGTTGGTTGGTAACGCGAAGCATAAGATGAATTGGGAGGAAACATTCAGACTGTTTATGGAAAGTCAATAGCAGGGAAGCTAAGGAGAAAGGGCCCCCGGCTACTACACACATTCTGATACACCGATAGAGGCAAAAGGCAGGAGAAGAGTTTGGAAATTAAGGCAGTCGACATTGTCAGGGCAAAGACAGGCGGGTTAGCAGGATGCCGCAATCAATTAGCAACGTTTGCTGCACTGGCCCTCACTAATCTATTTATTTTTGCTCTTTATTTTTTCACGCACAGCCAGCCGACCTCAGTTTAAGACAGCAATGACCATTATCCAAAGAAGGTATGAGTCCTTGGACCCATATCGTCTGCAGTCTCCTTCCCCTCCACTTCACTGTCAACAAATGTAAACACTGCCAAGCAGTCTGCATGTATGCACTGTGTCCAGAGAGATTATTCATGATCGCTACCTGTTGCTTAAGGGCCTGTCACACCTTAACGTTTTAGAGAAGTATGGCTAGCGTATGAACACGGTGGCACACGCTCAGCATACGCTTGAATAAGTTATGGGTACGCTGCTCCATCGTTAGGGTACGTTGAAGTACGGTGGCGTACGGTGCCGTACGTCGTCGTACGCAGGGACAGCGAGACGTTTTTGAGCATGCACAAAATTCTCGACGTATGCCAGCGTGTGGCCAGTACGTTATGCATACGCTGGGGATAAGTTAAAGGCACGTTAGGCGATCGTTATCATTCGTTCCCCGATCGTTGTCTTATACGCTCTGCATACGTCGACAACGCGCCGAAAAACGAAGAGTTCAGCGTACGCCACCGTTTAACATGTTTACCATACGCTAGCCATACGTTCTCTAAAACGTTAAGGTGTGACAGGCTCATTACGCACGTTATCTGCGTTCTGATTACGAAATATATTTTTATCCGATTATATCGCCAGGATTCCGAACTGCTCATCCACAGACCCGGATCCAGGTATATACAACTAAAAAATGTTGAAGCAAATTCCTTTTGTTGGAGAAACTCACCTCTCTCTTCTTCCCACTGTTTCTTTTTCCTTTCCAGGAGCGACATATGACGGGTTGTCGCCATCTTATCTCCCGAGGCTAGACTCCCGCCAGGGTCGTCGAAGTGGTACGGCGGCGCTCGGGGTTGGTGCGGCGGGGCATCCGGGCCGCCGTAGAGGATCTCCTGGAGTTGAGAACTGTTGTAGCGCGGCGGGGCCGTGCCTTTGAGGCTGCTGTGGGCCTTCTCAGGGCGTGAGATTCCAGCTTTCGGGCTGTGATGGGCCAACTCTTTCGGCTTAAGCAAGCCTAGCTCTGGGCAATATGGTTCGTGTGACTTTGAGAAAGAAGACTGCGGGCTAGAGTTTCCTTCTAGAGGGCAACGAGGAGGATTTGCCCTATCTGAAAGTCTCTTTGCGTCACTAATATACTCTCTGTTGTGTCCCGCGGTTTCAACTTCACTCACAGTCTGTCCTTTTCCGATGCTCTGTGTTACATGAATCTTCTGCAGGACCCTGGCAACTCTTCTACTTGCGGCTTCTGTGCTTGTTCGGATTTGGCTTTTGCTCGACTCCTCAGACCGTTTTCCTGGCTTCGAAAGACACGGAGAGTGAGCAGACTTCGCCTTTCCAAAGGACTCGTTTCCGAAGGCTCTATCGAAGAATGTATAGTCTGCAAAGCAATAGAACAAGAGAAGCATTAGTCATACAGTCAGGAATATTTACTGTATAAGAAAAAAAAAGTAGATGCTATACTAAATATGTAGGTGCGGGAAGTGTGAGTCACCTCAATGTGCGCTAAACGACGATTAATGATTCATCAGCCTGATATGTAGGTCAGAGCTTTGTTGGACGGCGCGTTTTTGTCTTCATTTGGCCAATACAGAACATGGAGAACGATTACATTAATTAGCACTTGTGTTAAATTCTTATCAATAGACAGCAGCAGTAAAAAAAAAAAAAAAAAAAAAAAAAAAAAAAAAAAAAAAAAAAAGAGAGAGAGAGAGAGAGACGCCTCGGTGAAATAAAAGAAAAAGGACGTTGGCAAATGAATCACGTTTGGCATTTTCATTATTCTAGTGGACAGTCGAACTGTAACCATGTATAGGTAGGTTAAAAAAATTAATATCAGTGCCATACTAGTGTCTACGGTAAAGCTCATATAGCCAACATGGATTGCAGTATTTTACATGATAAGATACCGTTTTTTTGTATAGCAGCATACACACCGAAGGCCACAAGTACATATGCATTTCCCAAAGGGTACATAAGGTAAAAAAATAATAACCGTAACGTGCACTGCTGTGCAGAGCAAACCGGTGTGAACTATTATGTAGAACAAGTAATGCCGAACAGCCCTGTTACGAATCTTCTGACAGGAAGTAGCAAACAAGACAAGGGCTCTTTCCTTCATCAGTAATAAAATATGTCGCAACTTATAATATAAAATCCCTATACAGTCTCATCACAGATAGGTTTCACGATAAAAATGTTTTTTTTTTTTTTTATATTACAGGGGTACACGGGAACTTATCTAAATGCCAATGGGGTACATGCCAACAAAAAGTATGTGAATCCCTCGTACAGGGTATTGGATTTATAGGCTCATCATCCTTTGAAGTCCAAGCAATGCTCTCGTCGCACCTTTCTCATGCTATTAGATTTTCCAAACTATCACTGAAGGCTAGTGGTGCATTGACAATGTTCTGTCGTATTTTTTTTTCCCCTTTCAGTCACGCTGTAGAGAGATATGTATATGTTACTTGTTTGCACAGCACAGCGTATAGCGTATAATGGCCTCCCGTGATCACTGATATTCCACTTGAGGGGCATGGTATATAAGTTATGAGAGACAGTAATGATCACATTATTGCACAGCATTACTAATGCCTTCACTGTAAATGGTGAAATCTTGAATTGCCTTTAAAGGGTCACTGCTCGACTCCCTCCCCGTCCCCACGCCCATGAATAACTCACGCGGCAATCGTGGGCCGCCGCTTGACGTCACGCATGTCAAGGGTGGCGGTGACCTAGTACTTGCTCTCCGCCGACGACCCGCCCCGACGATGTTCAATCGAATCTATATCCGGAACTTAGAAGGGAGAAGAAAACTGAAGAGGAATAGTAAAAGAAAAATAACAGGTAAAAGGCGGTGCACAAAGGCGGTGAACAAAGGCAAGAAAATAAAGAAAGGAATCAAAATGGATCAAAAAAGGTATTATGGAAAAAGAAACGGTAATAAAAGGAATAAAAGAAAAAAAGAAAATGTTGATCATATGTTTAAATGTTTAAGATTAGCTTTCTATCTAACCGTCTAATCTAATGCTGTAACATGTACGAGGGTGTCAGCATGAGGTGAGCCATGATATGCTTTAATCACTGATTAAAAAACAAATATGATTTGCAATCACGTATTTGAGGCTGAGCGAGAGGCAGCGAGGGACCCGGTTTAGTGTCAGGGAGGGAGGGCAAGGGAGGCAGTTTAATTACTATCATATATATACTTAGTTACATATATGCATATATGTATATATAAATACATAAAAAAAAAATATATATATATATATAGATATATATTATACACACACGTGTGTGTTTGTGTGAATTATATATATATATGCACATATATATATACTATCTAACCATCTATCTATGATGCATATTTATATACATACAAAAAAACACATACACACACAGCATATATATATATGCATACACAATCACACACACACACACACACACACACACACACACACACACACACACACACACACACACACACACACAATCACACACACACACACACACACACACACACACACACACACACACACACACACACACACACACACATACACACACACACACACACACACTGTGTGTGTGTATATATATATGTATATATATATATATAGACATACACACACATGCATGTGTGTGTGTATATGTGTGTTGGTATGTGGGTGAGTGTGAGTATGTATTTATGTATGGATGGATGGATGGATGGATGGATGGATGGATGGATGGATGGATGGATGGATGGATGGATGGATGGATGGATGGATGGATGGATGGATGGATGGATATATATATACATATTTATATATATATATTTATATATGTATAAATATATATTCATGTGTATAACCAGGTATGTATATGTATATGTATATATACACATGAATATATGTACATGTACATGTGTGTGTGTTTATATGTGTATATATACTTATACATATACATATACATATACATATACATATACATAGTACACATACATACATACGTACACACACATACACACACACACACACACACACACACACACACACACACACACACACATATATATATACATATACACACCCACATACGTGTGTGTGTGTGTGTGTGTGTGTGTGTGTGTGTGTGTGTGTGTGTGTGTGTGTGTGTGTGTGTGTGTGCGTGTGTGATTACTAAAGAATGTCTGATCACGTGCTTAAAACACATGCACTTGGCACACTTGAGGTGAGTCACAGGGCATTAATCGCAGAGGCTCAAGTTCATTGCCCTTTAAGAACTACCTCCAAGAGGTGCGAAGTTCGCTTCGACATTCGAGGAATTTGTTGACAAGTGCTCGCTCCAGAATTAAGTACGAGGATGAGGGATAAAGGCACATGTAATAATTCAGTTCTTCCCTTCAGGGAATATAATCAAATGATTTCGCCGACTTATAGATGCTAATGCAGATGTAGATGAGAAATGGTAAACTATCTACTGATGCTTTATGTGATCTGGAAAGCACAATAAAACAGCACGTATGATGGAAGTGCAAGGATCTCTATGCAGAAGAGAAAGAAAGGATGTACGGTAGGAGTTCCTCGGGTCTCATTCCGGCCCTGGTCTTACCCTAACACATACATGATTAGCAGTAAATAGAAAGGTTAAAGGTAAAAGAGTCGCCAAACCCTTCAGGTTGGCCGCACAATAAGAACACGTTTGTGTCTTCGTATAGAAGAAAGATGGCGTGGACAATTAACCTAATCCTCATGTCTTGTTTGAAGCTGAGAAAATAATAAACGGCATTCCGGGCGTAGCTATAGGTAGCCATGCCTGTGTGAGCCTGCGCTTGAGCGTTACCATCTTTGAGCTGGATCCCCTAGGCCAGGCCTGGCACCTGTCAGCCCCACCTGAGGAATCCAATATTTCACCACGTGACCATGCGTCCCACGAAAAACTGCGTTTTGCAAAGCTTTCCAAACTGTCGCTCTGCACATTACCGCATCGTACTGATACATTGCACTGCCAATTTGCATTGTCTACCAAACGAGAATTAAATTTACTCTTGATAAATATGTCCTCAATATTCTAAAAATATATAACAATCTTTGGGGGGGGGGGCAGTTGTGTATATCATTGTTCTAATACAATATTCATCACACATAATCGTTCAATCGCAATGCATAGTGTGAATAGGACCTATTTTAGCAAGAATAAAGATGTTATGCCTGTGAATCTGGTATGGTCCTATTTAGATTAATTGTGCCAATTTGCTTTTTCTGTACTTAAAATTGAGTATGACATTATATGCCTCTAGAGCGCAGGCGAACTTGTTTAATATCCATATTTTATTATTTACCTCAGACCTGAAAAATGGGCTTCTCGCTATGCATTCGAATTGTTTTATATATTTTTGGTCCTGCTAGTCTGTGTGCACTCCTTTTAATTTCCTTCGCATATCAGTTTTATCTAAATGACCTAGCTTCCCACTCGGAGTGCGGTGCATGTGTTGAGGAGAAACGCATATGTTCTAGTAAATGGTTATCTTCAAGTCATATGAACTCGATGGTGCTCACAGTCAAGCATCCAGTGAAATAAATCATGTGCTTTGTTAAATATAATGTTTACAATCAGAAGTTAGAAAAATCTGATGGTAGCTACCACATATTCCGTATGCCTCGTAAATGACTACTACAACCAGATATCTTTTGATACTGTTTTACTGCAGCTGAAAACTAGTGGAGCAGATCGTTTCTACGTTCTCCACATGCTATTATAGTTTTATTCCAATATTATGAAAGGGCAACCGTTTCGTCGGATACTCGCACGTGATTCTACAGTTTTGATAAATCTAGGGAGCGAATTCTATATTGTCTGAGCCATAAAGTAAATAAATATTAACATCGGGAGGTATCGATTCTGCTTGACATGGATCTGTAATGGATTTTGGGAAAAATTTAAACATTTACGAACGATAGCATTAGAAACGATACAGGAAGTAGGTTGAAAAGACGACTGCCAATGTAGGCCATGCGTGTCCATTCTTACATCTGGGAAAAAGGGTGACATTAGAATGGATTTCTGGTGAAAGTGTGTAAAAGGAAACCACTCTTCCAAGTATATTTATAAATATATATATATATATATACATATACATACATGCATACATACATAAATACATAAAAACATACATACATACA
>NC_061853.1:37295967-37305967 GCF_019202785.1 Penaeus chinensis
CCGATATGTATTTAAATGCAGATAATAGAGACATCGCAGTCTTACTAGAATATGTTCAAAACATCCATAACTTTATTTTCCTACGAGGAACCTTTCTCCCACGACGCAGGGTTTATGCTTTTGAAAATCATTTTTACATCAGAGCAGGCCAGGGGAGATCACAATTCAACACTGCGTGGCTGGTTGTCTTTTGTGTTTCGTCCGTATAAACTAACGTAAAAAGAGAGAAATAAAGAAGGAAAGAAAACACGGAACCTTTACGATAATAGGGAAGCGCCAAGGAAAATGCCTCTCCCGACACCCAGGAGCGAACAATTAACGCAACCACCTTTGCCCTTGACCGAGTTTCCGCAACAGTTTCCGAGAGCCTCCTCCATCCAGGTCAGGGCCAGAGTAGCTTTGTCCAAGGGAGGACCATTAATAACACCCGTGATATTCCCACGCCGATACCTGTCGCCTGGCTGTCTCAGATCATTTTACAAAATTCAATGTCAATTGGCATTACGTATGTTTCTTTCCACTCCAAACCTTGGTTGCTTCGCGACACCACTACTCTCTCTCTCTCTCCTTTTCCTTTTCCTTCTCTCCCACACTCTCTTTTTCTCGCTATCTGACAGTAAGATTGAGAACCCCACACTGAAATTAAAATCCTGCCAGCCAAGCATGGGCGCCAATTGGGTGTGGGGGCGGGCGGGGGGGGGGGGGGCAGTTGACTCTTGCCCCCCCCCCCCCTCCGAAAAATCTAAACGACTCTCCTGCTTGGCCGAAGGATATATATATATATATATATATATATATATATCGTTTTTTCTACCTTTTGTAATTGAAGTAAATGGTGCATAAACACTCACAAACATATACATGCATATATACGTATGTATATACGTACACGCATCTTTCTGTGTGATTTGGGTGTAGGTGCCTTAAATTTATATAATTGTCTCACAACCTAATATTTTGTTAATATTTTTTGAGCTAAAAGAATACCAGTAATTGTTTTGGAGAGGAATATGACAAATATCGTTATTTTCAGTGAAGATATTAATCCACTTCCCTCGCATAAGATTGCGTGTACACCAGTTGCATGACGTCAAAGTCTTACTGGAGCAGCAAGTGATATGAAGGACATTGTTGAGAAAAGTTCGTAGCCATTAAAGTGGCAACATCTACACCGAATAATATCTGGGATTAGTTTTTTTTATTCAGTTGTGACATGAAACCTATATTCTAAAACTTTTGCAGCACAATTAATTGTTCTGAGTGTATCATACAGATCACAGCATTGGTAAAACTTCCGAACACATCAACTAACATTTCTCAGGAAAAGAAACGGTTTCCAGTGACTGTACCTGCTGTACTACCTTTCAATGAGGCAAGTTTAGGATTAACGCTTCTGACTTTTAGTATTCTTGCATGAAGAAAGAACACGATAAAGAGAAAAGCTTTCAGTTAGATCACATTCCACGAATCTGAAACCATTCACAAAACAAAAGAGGTAAAGCCAGCTTAAAAATTCAAAGCTTCCAGCTGTCTCAAGAGTGCACCGACCTTCTTTACATCATATGGCAAACGATAGGAATTAAAGCTGCTGGGCAAATCTGCTATCCTGCATCACACATACCTTTCTCACTCGCAATAAAACAAAAACAAAGATCGGATGTCCATATTTATTGGCTCTGAATACAGCCCCTTGGCAAAGGATATCTGCAATCCACACACGTTCTCTGTGGCGTAGGGACCTTCGTGTGAATCCTATGCACGAACTGCTGGAAGAAAAAATAAAGTATACTCTTATTCGGTGCGATGGACTTTCCGAGATTAGACTTGGCTTCCTTTATGCGACCCTACCTTATCACTCAGACAGATGCGATTCTCGGCGACACAAATCAGCCAGTGGTACGTGTTTCTATAACAAACACATGCAGCACAACACACAGGAATGTACAGGAGATTGGGTGTGCATGTTCACACAGACACACAAACATATATATATCATGCACATATGAATAAGAACTTATATAGCCATACACCAAATGAAGATACATCAAGTTTTAAACACTTTTGCATCACCTCATTCTAGATCCGCGGCTTCAAGCTGTTAGAGCAATCACGATCGGCAGATGCATTACACGGCCATCTGGGTCCAAGTCTGCCCAGGAACCCCATTTCACATTTCAGTGGCGGGAAGGGAGGTTTAAGCCATGCCTGGGGGCACTCATCCCGTATCTTAGGGATCGTAGCCAAGCCTAAACTATTTTAGAGGCGATTTGAGGTATATGAATATACACCGAACAAATGTTAGGGTTAAGAAATGAATGTCACTGGTTATTGTATCTAACCAGCGAGTTGTTCACTTGTCCTCTACTGCCCCAACCCCCCGTGGCGTCCCTGGTTCCACGCATGATAATTTCTTGTTAATTCTTTTGAACTTGATGAAATGGATTTGGTATTTTCAGTCTGTCCTCAAAGTGGCACAAGGACACTACCTGGCGGCTACTGTCCGACCCGGCCAATCCGCTTATCACCCGAACTGCTAGTTCGATCCTACAACAACCGCGTTTTACCAATAATGGACATGTTAAGGGCCCCAAAAATCGTTGTAGAGATTATGATCATCAATAAAGGACTTTATGAAATATATATATATATATATATATATATATATATATATATATAATTCTCATTCTGTGATATTTTCATGTGATATTTTCACCAGATAGTGAAAAAAAAGAAAGCGTACGTCAAGTACTACTGAAAGTTTAGAAAATATCCATGTAAATCTGATTCTCAGCAGTACATAGAGTACTTGAACCCGAAGACAAAGCGATTTCCCCAAAGGATTCGATCTAGATCTTTTATTGTCTTAATACTTCGGGGTCAGCGAAAACACGAGATTCGGCCATATGCGGCGCCGAGGATAAACATGAAATTTAGGTCGGCACTGCGACTGCGCTTCTAGCAAAAATACTCCCCTTCTTAAATAAAACTGTTCGATTTTCTTCTGACCACACTGGTATTCAGTTCATTTAAAATAAAATGCACGATAAAATTAACAGAATTGGATAAAGCGAAGCAGCGGTGAAATTGTGATAACTTATATGTAACGACAAAAGGGATGACAAAGACAGATAGAGGAAAAGGGAGAGATATCTGAGTCGTGGAGAATGTGCTCGGGAAAAGAACATAAATAGTGTGTGTGTGTGTGTGTGTTTGTGTGTGTGTGTGTGTGTGTGTGTGTGTGTGTTTGTGTGTGTGTGTGTGTGTGTGTGTGTGTGTGTGTGTGTGTGGGTGTGTGTGTGTGTGTGAGAGATCCTAGCTTCTTTCCAGGAAAATCCCCAATATAATTCCTAAATCTTGGGTTCTTAACCCAGGGTGCCCACCCTCCCTGAAGACGCGACAAATGCAATTATGTTATTTTCTTAATCCTTCGACAACGTAAAGCAGATATATAGATTTACAGAAAAAATCGTAATGAGCGATATGCGAGTATTCCAAGGCCCCGCCGTGCAGCTTTGTTCAGTTTGCCGCTCACTCGCATGCAGTAGGCGTGGTGCCACCTGGCCAGATTGGAAGATCTCGTCTGAGAAGGCCAAAGGCACTGATTATAGTATTGATGATAATAATGATAATAATCAATAATCATAATGATAACTAATAATAGCAGTAGTAGTAAAAATAATAAAAATAATAACAACGATAAAAATATTGATAATAGCTATACAAATAGCATTAATAATAATAATGATATATTGGCAATAAATATAATACTAATTATATAGTAGTAATAAATATAATAATAATGATATAGTAGTAATAAATATAATAATAATGATATAGTAGTAATAAATATAATAATAATGATAATGATAATGGTTATGATAATGATAATCATAACGATAACAACAATCTTAATTATGCTGATAATAATTATAGTAATGACAATAGTAATAAAATATAGCAATACTGGTAAGAACAATAACAATTATGATGATAATAATAATGGTGCTAATCATAATAAAGATGATGATAATAATAATAATTAATATTATAATAATAACAATGATGATAATGATGATGATAATAATAATAACGATAATAATAATAAAATAATGGTAATGACAATGATATTGATAATGATAATGGTAATTATATTTTTAATAATAATGACTAGACATATTACTTTCAAAGATGGTAATGCAAATGCGATATGCCGCACTCGTTTTGCGGGGGAGGGGGGGGGGGGGGCGTGATGCAACCAAACATTTCCAAAGAGAAATACAGTTTAGCTAGGACGCGCGCAACGCTTTTCCGTAGTACTGTACGTTCCGAGATACTGACTGTATGACGCTGTTTTGGATGAGGAATATAACAAACGCAAAAGAAATATATACTGAAACGTACAAAATGACCATCCAATTTGCTTCCGGGAAAACATCTCCCTTCTACAACTTATAACAAACTTCTCCAGGAACTAAAGCTACTTAAGAAAATGGATCTGTCAGTTTGATTTCACTGGAAAAGGATTTATCACAAAACTTGTTATACAAGACACACGAAACCTTTTTCTCCTTAAAAAAGTGTAAACGTAAGAGTATGGATTAGGTCTACGATGTACAATAAAAGAGCCACTGTTATATAGCTGCAAATTCTAATGAATTTCTCAATTTCTGGAATGCCTTGGAAAGTCCATGATAAATCATCTAAATTGTGAATTCACCTGTGCTTGCTTTTGTAAATAAAGGACTATGAATTTGAAAAGAGAAAGAGAGAGAGAGAGAGAGAGAGAGAGAGAGAGAGAGAGAGAGAGAGAGAGAGAGAGAGAGAGAGAGAGAGAGAGAGAGAGAGAGAGAAAGGGGGGGGGGGGTTAAAGTAAAGGCAAGGGGTAATATAAAGGAAAAGTAAAGGGAAAGCGAAGAAGTAGGGGAAGGAAGGACGGCAGAGAGAGAGAGAGAGAGAGAGAGAGAGAGAGAGAGAGAGAGAGAGAGAGAGAGAGAGAGAGAGAGAGAGAGAGAGAGAGGGGGGGGGGGAGGGGGTTAAAGTAAAGGCAAGGGGTAATATAAAGGAAAAGTAAAGGGGAAGCGAAGAAGTAGGGGAAGGAAGGACGGCAGAGAGAGAGAGAGAGAGAGAGAGAGAGAGAGAGAGAGAGAGAGAGAGAGGGAGAGAGAGAGAGAGAGAGAGAGAGAGAGAGAGAGAGAGAGAGAGAGAGAGAGAGAGAGAGAGAGAGAGGGGGGGGGGGGGTACACTAAAACAAACTGCCGGGGGAAAATGAAGAGGGGGCCCTGATACCGAGGAAGAGAGAGAAACGAAATAAGGCAAGAGCCAAGCACACTGCGGGGCTCTGGCTCGTCTATTATCTTGTCCCGTATTGATCTCTGCTATTAAGCCTCGTCCTTCTCATAAGACGCTCCCCCCAAACCAAGGTCTAATTACACGACCATTGCATTTCAAGTAAAATAAGAAATAAAGAAAAAAAAGATGCAGAAAAAAGAAAAACAGATACAAAGAGAAGAGATAGAGAACTAAAGTGAGAGATGGGGCGAGGGAGAGATAAAAAGCTGGATAGGTAGATAGGCAGACGCAGACACACACACACACACACACACACACACACACACACACACACACACACACACACACACACACAAACACACACACACACACACGCACACACACAACACACACACACACACACACACACACACACACACACACACACACACACACACACACACACACACACGCACGCACACACACATGCACACACACACACACGCACGCACACACACATGCACACACACACACACACACACACACACACACATATGCACATATATATGTACATGTATATGTATATATAAATATACATATATTTATCTATACACACACATGACATACATACATATATATAAATATACATATATATGCATACATATAAATATATTCATATATGTGTACGTATATACATGTATCTATATGTATATGTATATATTTATGTACATATACATACATAAATACATACATATGTATATGTCTGTGTGTATATATACTACACACACACACACACACACACACACACACACACACACACACACACACACACACACACACACACACACACATATTATCTTGAATAGAATAAATACACACAGTAGAGCACTGGTAATGATTAAGCCCAACAATCCGACAGCAGAGCTCCTTCCTCTTTGCGAGCCACACACAGGGAAGCCATGTGACCTCCTTCCTGGCCGCTGTAATTACGGTATGGGATGGGCAGCGGGCAGGGTGCAAGGAGGTGCGAAGCATAGAGTCAGACAAAGAAAAGCTGTGCCAATTCATGAAGAACTAAAAAACACTAAATAACAAAAAAAGTTAGTAAGCAAGACAGTCGTAAATAGTGGCACTGCACAATACGGTCTCGTGAGCGATTTCTTGCCCATCCATGGGTGTGAGTTTGCGAGAGACTGGCACCCGAGAGAGGGGAGTGCCATGAGAAAGTAGGTCAACCATATATTTATAAGGTCCTCCATAATTGATTCGGGTAGCGTTGCATGCCGCTGTTCCAGGGCATTAGGGAGTGTGTTTAAGGGGGAGAGGTATACAGTTTGACGTTTGAGACAAGGGCGGTGCCCTGTCGCTCCCTTGCTTTGCCGTTCTTCATCTTGTCTTGCCCATCGGATATCAGCTGTGGTCCGTTCTGCAGGGCTTCTAGACTACACTATACTCCTTAAACATACATAGACACAGACACATACACCAGCTGCTCTTTAATTGCAATTATCGTTGGTCCCTCTTTCTTGATTGCGCTCCCGCAGGGTATTGTTCAGATTCGTGTCAGGTAGTTCCATATACGAGTAGAGAGAGAGAGGGCAAAACGTTCAATAAGTAGCAGATGAAATGGTAAAAAAAAATATTTTAAAACTTAAAAGACATTTCTATATCGAGATGGAACTTGAAATAATTTATAGCTAGAGGCCTTTTCTTCTGGGACACAGAAATCTAAGAAAAGCGAGAACTCTTGCAGGTATAGGGATGATCAGCCTTTTCTTCGGGGGACACAGAAGAGCAAGCTTTGCCTTTAGAACAGCACCGATCCCAATGACAACAGAAAACAACAGCTTGCTGTCTTGCGCTTGCCGTTGCCAGGGCGATTCCCCCTTATCACACACACATACATACAATTATACATACATATATCTATATATATACATATGTAAACATGTATGTATGTGTATATATACACATATATAATTATATATATTTTTGTATACATACATATATAATATATATATATATATTATATAAAATACAAGTATTATATATATAATATATATATTATATAATATACAAGTATTATATATATAATATATATGTATTATATATACACATACACACATATAAATAAATATATACATATGTATACATACATACGTTATATACTATATAACATATATAATATAATATATATAATATAATGAATTTAATATAATATATGTATATATATATGTACATATAAATATACATGTATATATATGTACATATAAATATACATGTATATAGAAATATAAATATACATATATGTATAAATGAGTATATACATATATATAAATATATGCATGTATATGTATATATATGCATATATTTACATACATGTATATACATAAATATGTGTATGTATATTTATATATAAATATGTGTATATATATACACATGTATGAATATATACATATATAATATATATACATATACATATATTTATACGTATATACTTATCATATATATGTGTATATATATATATATATATATATATATATATATATATGCATATACATATATATATATATATATATATCATATATATATCATATATATATATACGTATTTATATACAAATATATATACGTATATATATATATATATATATATATATATATATATATACATGTAAACATACTTTACATATATATAAATATATTTACACACACACACACACACACACACACACACACACACACACACACACACACACACACACACACACACACACACACACACACACACATATATATACATATATATATATATATATATATATATATATATATATATATATATCAGGGCACCAAGAATTGTCTCTGGATTCTTGTACACATTTCATTTTTTTTAGAGGAGACATTCGAGCTGCAATCAAATAAATTGCAAACTGTGTACTGATATGCAAATCGCTTTATGTTAGACATTGATTTAACAGATCGAACATCAATCGGTATCAAGTTAAATAAACAAAAAAACAAAAAAATTATTACGTCGTATCCCAAAAGAGGTAGCACTGACGTTTGACGTCAACACAGGCACGTCACGTCACCACAGGTTCGTCACATCACGACAGGTGGCCAGCCTAACTCAGGTATCAGTACCAGACTCACAATACACCTACATATCAATAATAGTCCATCACTATTTATATATAATCAAGTACTGTACATAAGTAAACACCGACCAATGAGAAGACCACGGGGGTAGAAAGCCAGTCTGCGCTTTCCCACACCGAAGTCCTTGGGGTCAGTACAGCCACTGCAACAGTTCTCTATCACTCCCACATCTTTTTCCAGAAATACTGGCGCACGACAAGACTGCCACAGAGCATAAAAGGCAGCTTCCGTGAGCGCGTCAGTCAACGAAATCCCACTCGAGCTGGTGATCTAGCCCAGTGTTAGTATTCACAACCAATCAGAAACCATGTTATAGCCAATCAGAACTAAGCAACACACATGCGTGTACCAGTCAGCTTCAAGGCCGAGACACTAGTGCAAATGAGCTGTCATTATTAATTATCCAATGCATTATTAAATCCCATGCTTATTCCCAATGAATATTTTGATATTACTGATTAACTGAAAACATAACTTTTCTTTATAAAAATATTTTTATTCATTGCAAATTCTATGAGAGGCGGGATAGTTGTTGCCAGGATAAAATTTGCTGGGAAAATGTCATAATGCTTACACCATATTACGTATTTCATATTTCACTTAATAGACAAGATATCCGAGTTGTAAGAACAAATATCAAATCATTCAACTGTATTTCATAAAAAATAATCCACATAATGAAATGTCAGAATTCCCCTGTCTCAGAATCTCCCATAGCTATTCTCAATGTACTGAGTCAAACGCCTTCTTGAGGTTGATGTAGGCTGCAAGCAACCCTCGACAATGTTCCACAATTACTCGAAGTGCTGGGATGTGGTCTATTGTGGACTTGCCTGGAGTGAATCCAGTCTTTGGTGCCTTACTTGGTGGTAGTTGCTACTTTCCCAACGATACCCTTTTCCCTTCCAGAGAGTGATGACCACGCCCTCAATAGGTCAGATGGCAGGCAAGACTATATGCAAGGCCTGTGCCATAGGTTTACCCCCAGCCATTAGCAGTTCAGCAGGGATATCACATATGCCTGCAGCTTTCCCACACTTCAGCTTGGAAATCGCCATCCTAACCTCAGTTAGGGTAGGAGGTTCCTCGCTGATGGGTGGGTCTGGCCCAGGTATTGTGACTTGCATCTAAGCTAACTGTTGGAGGGTCTACCTGGTACTCAGCTCATAAATAATGAACCCCAACATGATCTAAGATGATCTTTCCATCCACTGAGTGGACTGCAGTCATCAGCAAGGAGGACTTAGAGTTCAGCTTTCTCAGGGCTTGGTAAACAGGGGTGAAGGTCATTTACCAAGAAATGGCCTTCAACCTTCTGAAAAAGATTCCTGATGAACTTTTCCTTGTCCCTTCCCAGCAGTGTCCAAGCCATCGCACCAAAGATTGATGCAAGTCCTGATTGCCATTCAGGTGAGCCATTCAACACACTTCAGAGGCCTCCAATGTCTCTAGGGAAATTCTGCCTTGCCCTCAAAGCGTACGCCAATAGACTCCTGTGCTGCTTTGAGTGTTTCGTGCTTGAAGGATTCCCACAGGCCAACTGGATCCATCAGGTTTTCAAATTCTATGAA
>NC_061853.1:37315967-37330967 GCF_019202785.1 Penaeus chinensis
AAGACTTCCCCATGTGTTGTAGAGAGCGTAAGGTACTACCCACATATCGAGTTACATCTCGAACATTTAAATCAATAGACAACACTGGGTCTCAGTGCAAATATTAAATGCTTAGTTTTATTCAAAAGAGAGCGCATAGAGGTAGTTGTCTTGAAAATGAATCTAAAATTAATTTAGAGGAATGTGTCTCTGAAAATGTTTTTAAGTTCCTTTCTAATGTTAAAACTTATATGTTAAAGGTATGGAAGCTTAATATAACATGGGTCTTTTGCAACTGGAACTCCAGAGCAGGTTTCTTGTTCAAAAATTTCCTTAATATTATGTAAAACAATTTGCTAGGGTATGAATTCTCTGTGGAGTAATTAAGTACGAATTCCATCTCTTTGTCAAAACTAATGTAATCATAGCAGATGCTGTATGCCCTGTCGATTAATTTTGAAATGATATTGAGTTTAAATGGCTTAGGGGAGAAGCTTGAGTAGTTTAAACCCAAATCAGTAAATGTGGGTTTCCTATAGACTGATGTTAACCTACCATTCTCTTTTTGTTATGAAGACTTTTGAGTTTTGTTCAATTTCAAGTGTGAACTTTAGATTAGGGTGTTTAGTATTTAGATATGAAACTAACTGTTAAATTTGAAAGCAGTTCTTTAAAAGAAGAAATGTATCATCCACGTATCTGCGGTACAAATTTGGTTTGAATTCATCAGGGCATCGATTTAACCATTATTTTTCCTAATAGCATAAAAAGGCAATAACATAGTTGGGATCTCAGGGAGAGTCTATGGCTACGCTATCTGTTTGTATGTACAGGTTGTCATTGAAAGTGAATACTGAATTAAAGTGAGTTGAAGTGCTTTTGTGATTTGTTATTCATTTAGATGTGGATATTCGTTTGAATTTAAGAGTGCACATAGAATAGGGTTGGTGGTCTCTTCTAATGGGACGCTCGTGAAAAGTGATTGTATATCTATACTGGCCATTTCAAAGTAGTTATATCCTTAAGAAAATCTGTTGTGTTCTTAACAGTATATTTAGTTTTTGTCAGAGGGTTTAATATTGGTACCAAGAACTTTGCTAAATTATATATAAAAAATGTATTATGCACACATACGCACATCGCGCGCGAGCGTATTTGCATATATTAGGTAAGTCAAATATAGATACGTTAGTGGGAGTCTATCGTAGACATGATGGTGAGCTGGGAACCACCCACAATGCTTATCTAAACTACTCACCGGAAGGATCATTGACATAAAGACCCAGTTAACGACATGATGTCAACATGGGACCAAGTAGTCCGTCAAACACCGCATCGGTGATGGATATATATATATATATATATATATATATGTTTATATGTATATATATTAAGTATATATGTATGTTTGTATATATATGTATATAAATGTATATATATATGTTTATATGTATATATATTAAGTATATATGAATATTTGTATATATATGTATATAAATGTATATATATACATATATACATATATGTGTATATATGTGTATATATATTATATATATATATGTATATATATATATATATATATCACATATGTACATCTGGCGAAATATCTGGGCTACCCTCATGTTCTCGACGTCGCGTTATCCAGGGCACGGTATACCCTCTACCACGACTCCTCTTCCAAAGAGAAATCCTCACCTGCCCGTCCTCAGCCTGCCCTATACTGAGGAGATCTACTATCTCCGTCGCCCTCCTCACCCTCGGCTGATCTTTCGCCAGGTGAACACTCTCCGTCTCAATCTGGTCCATACCAGTCCTCCCTCTTCCTCGAAGGTGGGCATCTATGCTCTTACTTGTGCCTCCTTTCATAAGTAATATTTGGGCGAGACAGGCGCCAGTCTCACTAAGCGTCTGTCTCAACATAAGTACGCTGTATCCAGGGGACGCAACAACAATACCCTCTTTTGCCATCAGTGGGACACAGGCCATCAGATGGACTGGTCAGCGGCGCGAACTGTCTTTCCTTCCGCTGATTTCCACGCCTGCAGACTGGTGGAATCCTCGTTAATAAAGCTGCTGCCTAATTTCAACTCCTCACACACACACACACACACACACACACACACACACACACACACACACACACACACACACACATATACACACACACATTTATATATCCAGCTTTCTATCTAACATTCTATAAATATACAATCGTATATATACATACATATATATATATATGTGTGTGTGTTTGTGTGTGTATATTCATACATATATAATAACATACATATATACGTAAATGCATGTACATACATACATACATGCATACACACACATAGATATGTTTATATATGTGTATATGTATGTATGTATGTATGTATGTATGTATGTATGTATGTATGTATGTATGTATGTATATATATGTATATTCATATTAATCTCACTTTCTCTCTCTCTCTCTGTATATGTGTATATATACATATGTATATATATACATATGTATATATACATATGTATATACATACATATGTATATATACATATGTATATATATACATATGTATATATACATATGTGTATATATGTACATATATATGTATATACATACAAATATATATATAAATAAGTATACACATGTATGTATATACAAATACACACACACACGCGCGCGCGTGTATATATATGTATATATAAATATATATACATATATATGTAAACACGAACACACACACACATATAAGTAAAGAAATAGAGAAAAACTGTATATGCATTTAGTTAAAAAAAAAAAAAAAAAAAAAAAAAAAAAATCGGTTCGAACTTCCTTTTAAACACTGCGCCCAAAATAAAATATCAAGAAGAAAGTAAAAGATTTTATCTAATGTTACGTATTTTGTTACCCCCATGTGTTACGAATATTATAAATGAAACTTGTAACTTCATTGGAAATTGTATATACGTGTATCGGGTTGTTGTGGCGGCGCTTCCTTCGTTGCCTAGCAACCAGGCAGGCGTGCCAACATCGACAGGGTTAAGAGCATTACCAACAGAATGAATGAGAATTAATTAATAGCAAGGATAATAATAACTTAATAATAACAGTAATAATAATGATACTAATAATTATGATGATAACAATACAATAAGGATTATGATAATAATAATAATAATAGTAAGAGTAATAACAATAACGATAAAAAGGATATTAATAGTAAAAATATTGACGATGACGGTAACAATGATCGAAATAATAAATAAGATAATAATAATAAGGATAGCAATAAGAAAAATAAATGCTAATGATAATAATAATGATGACGATGATGATGATAATAATAATAATAACAATAGTAATAGTGATTAAGATGATAATAATGGTAATGATAATATAAATAACAATAATAATGATAATAATAATAATAATAATAATAATGATAATAATAATAATAATAATAATAATAATAATAATAATAATAATGATACTTGTAATAACGATAATATTAATAATAAAAATAATAATTGTAATAATAGTTATCATAATAAGGATAATGATAATAATGATAATAATAATAATAACAATAATGATGATACTTCTAATACTAATAGAGGCAACTATAATGATTATGGTGATGATATTAATCATGATAATAGCAATAATGATAATGATAATATCGATGACGATGATGATAATAATAATGATAATAATAATAATAATAATAATAATAATAATAATAATAATAATAATAATGGATAACAATAGTAATGGTACTGGTAATAGTAACGATAATGCTGCTTATGATAATGATTAATAATGAAAATGTTTATCAGTAGGATTAGTGATGACAGAAAATGATAATAATAATAATAATAATAATAATAACAATGGCAATAACCGAGATAATGATGATAGTCATGATAACTTGACTATTTCCCAGATGGATAATTGTTACCGAGAGCGACGCCACCTCCAGAGACTAATTCCCAAAATCATAGTTTTTACATAATTCCTCTACTCAACGATCTTGAGGGATGCGTTGAAGGGGGGGGGGGGGGGGATTTGGATGACCTGGGTGTCAATAGGAACCTGCAGAAATCGTAAAAAGTGGTTTGAAACGTTAAAGAATCCTTTTTTTGGAAACCCGTGCCAAACTTCGCGTCCCGAAAATAATAGAAATAATAATAATAATATAAAAAAAAAGAGCAAAACTTAGTCCATAGAAGCGCAAAACGAACAATGCAATTATCCAAAACTAACCTTACCTACCTTCTATTTATTCCCTCCTTCCCCTGTATTAGTACTTCGTGCAAGTGGCATATTTATTATAGAATAAAAAGAAATGCCCAATCACAAATATTCATGTTTGGAAATTGAAAAAGAAAAAAAAAATCAATAACACTGTGATGATCTATTGTAATAAAAGCGACACAATACCGATAGAATTATATTCAAATATAAAATCAACTGTAACTGTAAATTTCTGTCACTGACAACAGAAATTTGAAGGTTCTGTCTTGGCAAAAGCTTAAAGAAAACTGAGGAAGTAATTAAGAATGTATAATTCCGATAAGAGAGGCAATTAAGGTAAACAGGGACTATTGTCGTTAAACAGTTATGAATGTTAAGAAGAACGAAATCAAAACGCACATAGATTTAAGAAAGCAACCAAAGAAATAGACTAGCATCCAAAAACGAAAGAAAAGATAATGAGGAATATGAAAAAAATAATAATAAAAAAGGAAAATCAGAAATGATTTCCAGAAAACGTGACTCTTATGGTCAACAGAAAACGCGGTCATTATAAAGAACGGACTGAAAGAAAGCGTACAGAATGGAGCTATAGAAAACGCGACATTAGGCTTTTAGGGTTTTCCCGGTAAATATGAGGCCGTTGCAGATGTAACTGTATTGCTTCTTTCTCTATTGTGTATGCTCTATAAGATGGCATTGCCCATTTTCATCTATCTCTGTGCGTCGCTTTCGGTAACATTAACCCCCAGATGTTTTATAAGGGTCTTTTCATTGCCACATTATATTGCATTTTTGATAAATTTGGAAATGATGCCTATACACCGATTACCGGGTGAAGACAATGTATTTTAGATAGTTCTCGTATTTCGAACAAATCGAACACTCCTGTTGTAAACGATGCACAGCTACGATATCAGCTTCGATAGCTGGAGAGGCATGATATGTATCATACCATAGGGAGGAAGATTGGAAAGCAAGTGTCGTGCGGTTCACGTTGCCCCCAGTTCCAATTCATGTTTCGTTTAGTCGTTGTCTATTCCATAATATGAATTCGGATTTAAGGATAGACCAGACTCGAATTGTTGTGATTTTTTATTTCCAGAGGATAATCAAGTGCGGGGAGCGGTTACACTGCAGTGACTTAGATAACAAAAAACGAGTTAGGTATACTATCATAATTTACGGCTACCGAAACATCCCTTCTCTATTGAAAATAAATGTTTTTCAATATTACAAAATAAATCTGAGGTAAACTGAAATAGCTTCTTAGCCTTCATTAGTTACAATACAATAACTCAAAATAAACATCAAAATTCTATCAAAATATATCTTACTCTTTAAGCATACATATTTTTTGTATTTAAAAGTACACTTACAAAGTCATACAGATTCCAAAATGAAATTTCTTCGAATTACTACAGAAATTTTTAGTGTAACTCATAGTATTTCAGTTTCACTGGTAATCTATTTCTACCTGTCCTTAAATTATACTTTGGCTCTTATTCATTTACTTTGTCATTTATTTGGCTTTCACACTGTGCGTTATTGCTTACATCAGTGTCATTCCTCTCTATCTTTCTGTCTTGTTTATTGACACCAGGTTGTTGTATATCACACTTTGTTTTCATCTGTTTTCTTTAAATGCGCTCTATTTCTTCTCAATACTCTTCCATTTAACTCAAGCTCATAAGATTTTTCCTCTATCTTTCTATTTACAATACCTTTTTTCCAAACCTTATCACCTAATACTGTTGGTTCAACACGCACATTGTCTCCTTCCTGTAATGGTTTGAGATCTTAAACATGTTTGTTATAATCCTTAGTACTTTTCAAGTTTTTTACCTTTTACCTAATTCCTTGTGGGTTCAAAAGTTTATAAGATATAGATAATAGTGTTCTGGTTCTCCTTTCCAAAATACGTTGAGCTGGGCTGAGATGGGGTATTTCTTTGATCTGTTATAGCTAAATATGGATCTTTACCACAATCCATGACTTTTCTGATAATTTTCTTGGATGTTTTAACTACTGATTCTATCATTTGACTTTGGATAATGTTGGTTACTTGTTAGATGATTAAAATCATAAATTCTAGCAAAATTCTTAAATTCCTCACGTCTGAATTGGGTTCCATTGTCACTTACAATAATTGAAGGGATACCATAAAAATGAACTTTCAACTTATTAATTACTGGATTAACTGATGTTCTTTCCAATCTATCAGTCTTCCAAAAAAATACTGAAATAATCAATTGTTACGAGGAAATGATCATTCTTGAGCTCAAAAAAAAAAAATATTCTTATCTTATCCAATGGTCTATCACTCTATCACTGGTCTAGCTCATGAGTCATCAGAGTTTCTCTATATTAGGAATCAGTATATTTTTATAAGTTTCTCATTGAGATACATACTGTCCGATCTTAGCATTTATTCCAGGCCAATAAACATATTCCCTAGCGCGTCTTAACCATCCTTCAACACCTATATGTGATGAATGTATGGCTTTTTTATCTCATGTTGAAATTCTCTAGGCATAACAATTCTCTCTCCTTTGAAAATTAATCCATTCTGTACAGCATATTCATCTCTACTATTATGGTATGGTAATAACTGACACGCAACTTACCTTTTCTCTCCATTAGTAAATTCATTACTTCATCATTTAATGCTGATTTTTTAATCTTTTCCAATCTAGTAGGCCGTATGTGTACAAATTATAACATATTAATGTTTTCAAATTCTTGTCCCCTCCGTTTTCTGGCAAATAATTCCTGGACAAGTAATCTGCAACATACATATCTTTTCCTGGCTGATACTCTACTTCAATATCATACTGAAATGCGCTCAACAACATTTCTTGCAATCTACGTTGTGCTCGATCAAGGGGTTTCTTCATTGTAGCCTGTAAGGGCTTAACTTTTCTTTCTCTATTTGAGCACATCTTGTCTCGGTCAAAGTTAGAGCTGGTTTGCCTTCTTACAATAAAACTGCACCAAGTCCTCTCTGACTTGCATCACATTGAATAGTTAAAGGTTTGTCTGGGTCATAATATGCAAATATTGGTATACTTGTCAATAACTCCTTAATCTGTTAAAAAGCTTTTACTTGATCTGGTCCCCATTGCTATTTTACATGTTTGTTAGTCTCTGCATGGGTTCCAATGTATCTGACAATCTTGGCAAAAATCTAGTTTGATAATTAATCATTCCTGATAACCTCTGAATTTCTGTGAGACTGGTTAGTGGCTTCATATTTACAACTTGTGTCACCTTATTAGGGCCTGCTTTAATACCACCCTTTGAAATGTGTCCTAAAAAGTTTGTTTCTGAACTTCTCAAAGCAGTTTTGCTCTTATTCAGAATTATCCCTATTTCTCTACACTTCTTTAACAATTTACACATGTTCTTATCATGATTATCACTAGTACCATACTAAAATGTCATCTGCAACACACACTACTCCATTCAGACCTTAAAAAGCATTGTTCAGGCTTTTCTGAAAATTATCTCTGTTCACATTGAGAGCAAATTGTAATATCAATTGTGGGTCAATACAAATTCTTGTGTCACCATTATGTTCACTCAATCAGTAGGTTCATCTACTTTATTGATTATTTTGTCTCCATTTGTTTTAATTCCTTAATTACTTTTTTTCTGTATACTAACTGGTACTCTAAATGAATTCACAGTAACAGGGACATGTCTTGCATCTACAGTTAAATGAATTTCACCAGGCAAAGTCCCTAATATTTCTGAGAATATATCATCATATTTAGACAGCACATCATCAATAGAACTAATGTTCTCATAATTCACTTTGATGAGATCCATCTGCTCACATGCTCTCTTACCTAAAATTGGTGTGAAATCTTGTTTACTACTATAACGTTAAAATAATACTTATTTCCATTACTACAGGTCTTTATATCTATTCTACATTCTCTTAATGGATAAATATTTGTAGAATTCCACATTCACAAAACTGCATCTGTCATCAGTTTTATATTAGGTAACAACTTTCTTGGAATTACATTTACACTAGCACCAGAATCTAATTGGAATTGTATACTATTAAACCCTACTTTGAACTCCGTTAATACAAATGTATCTGTAGTACCTTGCTTTATTTGCATATATTGCTTTTCCTCGTCATCTTCTGGTTCACTACTGTCATTTTCCTCAGCAACATTACGAATTTTCTTCTTAGCAACAAATTCCTTGTGCATCACTTTTGACTTGTATAGCTATGAAAAGTGAAATTCATTTCAACACTCACTGTAGGTTTTGCCATACGCTGGACAGAGTTGTTTCTTCCATGGATGAGTTTTGCCTCAGAACTTACATTCTTTCAGCTTCTTCTCACCTTCTGAGGAGCTGATAGTTTGTTTTCTTCATGATCTTCTTTGTTATTTCTCACTCTGTGTACTACTTCTCTATTCCCTTCTTGAAATAATGACATCTGCCTCTGTGTATTTGGTGTGCAAATTACATCATTGAATGTAAGGGTCTCTTCTTTGAGAATTTCTATCTTAAAGACTCATCTTTGCATCCAGATACCAGTTGATCACGCAGGTGTTCTGTCTTGTCACCATATCCACAATCTTTCACCATGTTCTTGAGTTTTGCCATGAAGGTATCAATGGTCATGTTTGCTAATTATTGGCATCTTCTATATCTATATCTTGATATCATTGTATTCTTTCTTGGGGCAAAGTGACTGTCAATTTTCAGGAGAACATTATCAAGAACTTGTGGAAGGTCAGCCTCACCTTCACTGGGTCCAGGGAAGTTGAAAGAATTATACACTTCTAATAATTCATCTCCTCCTACCGTCAGTAATAATACGACCTTTTCCTCTTGTCTTGTCTTATAACCAGCTGCTAACTTGTAGAGGTTAAACTTCTGCTTGAAAATCTTCCAAGCTTGATCCGTGTCCCTACTTGGTTGGCACAGACAGTCCGCCGGTCGCCATTTCGTCTCGTTGGTGAGCAGACAGACGACCTTCCGCTAAAGCTTGTCTCGATTATGGTGTTCCCTCTTGTTGTCAGTAGTTATAACACTTCAGAATCCTAATTCTAACCTTCAAATTCATGCTCAAATTTTTGAAGATCTTGTCGATACCACCAAATGCTTTCTTTGTCAAACCATTCCTTTTTAAAATCTCTTCCTCACTGTTCCCTTGATCATGCCAGGTACTTCCCAGCTATGAAGAGCTTGCTTTACTTCTTTATCTCCCACTTTTATCTTCACGTTCACTTTCTCTTTATTCATATTGTCATTGTATTCTCAATTCTTTACTTTCACCTTCTTCCTTCAGCTTGCTCACTAATGCTTGTAATTTCTCCTCAGAGTCTGCAATCAGTACTGTATCGTCTGCATATATGATGTTGTTCAGGTTCCTTCCAGCTACTGAAATACCTTCTAGCCCTTCTAACTCATCATGACTACTTGGCTGTACAGTGAAAACAAATCTGGTGATAACACACATCCTTGCCTTACTCCTCTCTTTATTACAATCCAATCTGTCTTTTCATCATCTACTCTCACTGCTACTTTCTGATTCCAATACAAGTTACTTATCAGTCTGGTATCTTTCTAATTCAATTCCTATGTCTTTCAAGATCTTAACCATTTCTTTATATTTCACTGTGTCAAATGTTTTCTCAAAGTCCATAAAACACAAAAATATTTTTCTGCATTTCAACTATTCTTTCTATTATCATTCTTAAAGCAAATATTGCACTGGTGGTACCTTTCCCTTTCCTAAACCTACACTGTTCCTCCGAGACTCTTTCGTTGATCTTTCCTCTTAATCTGTTCATTATAACTCTCAACAATACTTTACCATTTTGACTTATAATGGTAATGGTTCTGTGTTTAGAGCATTCTAAGGTACCTATTATCTTTGGAATTGCAATAAAGACAGTTTCTCTCAATGCTTCTGAAATGTATCCACTGTCGTAAATTCTATTTGCTAAATCAGTTATCTTCCTTATTCCAAGTTCTCCTGTAGCTTCTATCATCTCTATCACAATTCCACCTTCTTCTGCTGCCTTTCCTTTTTTTTTTCATAGCTTTTATTGCTACCCTTACTTTATCCAACATAATTGTAGGCCCTGACAAAGTAGCTTCAAATTGGGGTATATCTCTATTATCATTATATTCCATTTTTACATACTCTTTCCATCTATTCTTTATTTCCTCTATTTCAACCAAGAAGTTACCATCTGTAACGAGCACAGGGGATGTGAAGGTAGAATGATCCAAAAATTCGTCTAGAAACCACCCTGTGTATACCTCACTTGGTCTTCATGCATATGTATTAATTATGTATACCCCAGTTTTAGCCTTTAGCTATGTAAGATAAAAAGACTTAATTATTTTTCTAGAAAGAGGATACTTTATTTTATAATTTTTGCACGAAGTTCTATATATTTCTATATTATTATTATTATTATTATTATTTTTATTTTACTAAGATTAGGAATCTGTAAAATATGATAGTTTACCTTACAAAGTATAACTTTTTGTTGTTACCTCCTCCATACATTCTCTTTATCTAAAGGGTACATTATTATATATCAATGGTTATCTTAAGGTTGTATAATTGATATTTTAATAAAGAAAGCAATATGTATTATTTTTGTTATTAGAAAGATTCATTTAAGTTCTGAAATCATGCATGAATAGATTAAGAAGAAGACTTTAAATTTTAAAGTATATACAGTGCTAAAACCTGATATTATAGCTATAATCATAGAGAGAGAGACAGATCAGAGAGAAGTGCCATACAACAGCCTGAAAGTGTATTAAATTATCGTGAAATATCCAAGGCAAGAAAGAATGTTCAGCTGTAATTAAATAATTAATAAAGTCATAAAATACTATAAATCTGATTTATAGAACAAAGGAAAGTAACTATTTGAGATCAAACTGGAAATTAGAGATAGAGTATGTCTTCTTCACAGTGGCTGGCACGTGGCACTTGAACACTATCCCGATGTGTCTCTCTTATTATTATTAAGAATTTATTAAAAAACCCATTCAAAGAGTAAGTGTTCTTAACATTTATAATGGAATAATATTAAAATGATGTTAAGTCAATATTACCGCAATGTGCATATAACTATTCAGATAGTATATAATGGCATAAATATTATACATTTTTTTTTTTGTTTTTAAGAAATATTTTTGTTCCTTCAAGAAATGATTTAGTTATGTCTGATAACTTTAGTTTGTTTTATCATTCCTTAACTAGAACAATTAATTTAGAAAGTTTTTTTTTTCTTGTTTGTTTGGTTTTGTTGAAGTTTTGGATTTTACGTCCCTGGTGCTGTGAACAAGAATGAATGAAAATACCATCTTTGTGAGTCCATGGAATTGACGAAGGAAAGGAAAGAAGATATCTGAGAAAAAAAAAAAAAAAGTGTAAAGAGTGACAGGTTGGATTACACGCACTTGGACATTTTGGTAGATGAATGTTTTCTTTTATTGTAGAATTATAATGATTTATGACTCAATGAGCTTACAATGTTTGTTGATATATTGAGTGTTTTGATATTACCGTTCTCTCAGTTACCTCTAAGGCTGAATTCAGATCATAAGTAATCTGTATGACTATTATTCTTTTATAGTGTGGGTTCTAAAGGTATAACACACATTGTAGATAACAGTTCCCCCTCTGGACAAAGTTTGCGTATTTCCCAGAGCAAAGGGAAGTAATAGGGTCTTTGCTAAGGAGAAGAAAACTGAAGGGCGCTATACATCTTATCTTTAAAGATACTGTTCCTAGAGATCCCCTTCTTACCTCCTAATTCCTTGATCGTATCATATACTCTTGGTAGAGTAGCTCTTCCAGATCTTCAATCTCAGCACATTTTTGCAAAATCCATTCTTCTTTTCTTTCTCTATACTTTCTCTTGATTTCATAATCTTATTTTTTGTACCTTTCTGTTTTTAATTTCCATTTTTTCTTCTCTCATCCATCAAATTAAGCATTTCTTGTGTCATCCATTATTGTCTTATGATTCTTGCTTTCTCAGGTAATATTTTGTCAGCTGATAGCGCTGACTATAAATTCTTCCATTTATGCTCCACCTTTACACCTTCTGATACATCCTCACTTAGAACTTGATACCTGTTATTCATTTCAATTAGATATTTTCTTCTCATTTGTACAACACTAAGATCTTTCCATTCCTTCCTTATTCTACCTTTTTTTTCTCCACATTCTTTAACTAAACTTTCAACACTGCTACTACTGTAACATGATCACAATCTAAACCATGTATGTCTTCACTTGTATGTCTTCACTTGTGTCACTGATCTTTTGTGATGTATCAATTTGATTTTTGAATCTTTCTCCAGGACTTTTTCATATTCACAGTTTTCTTGGTGCATGTTGAAACCATGTATTCAAAATAACATTATGAAATTCGCAGCAATCTATCCACCTCGATCCTGTCATTTTTTTTTTTCCTAAGCCAAATGGACCATCACATTGCCTTGTCTTTCATGTCCAACTTTGGCATTCATATCTTCCATAATTACTGTTACTTCATGATTCTTGCACTGCTTTTTTGCTTGTTCTATCATCCCATAAAATTCTTCAATCTCTTCATCAGTATTATCTGTTGTTGATGCATACACTTGGATAACATTGAGATTCACTTGTTTTGCTTTGATCTTCACCATCAATACTCTAACTGAAATAGACACATATCCAGCCAAACCTTTTGCAACTCCAGGTGATAGTAAAATTCCTACTCCTGAATATATAAACTCAAATCTATCTCTCTTACAACTTCCAATTCCTGTCCATTTTGTGTAGCTACTTTCATTGCTTTATCTGTGCGTACAGTAGCTTGATCACGGACGGATGGTACCTGCCGCGCGGCCGGACGAGACAGCAATGCTCTGGCAGTGCTCCCATTAACGTCGTTCCTGATTTTTCCATTTGTTATACTATTCATAATTATACTTAGGTAATACGTGGTCAGGGCCCCAATTCTCTTACACGGTTTTTCGTTCTTGGTTGTCTCCAGTACCCTTTGCCTTAAGGGGTTGCCAATTAAAGCTAAAGAGACCCCCTGCCCGTGAGATAGACTAGCCCCCGTCAGATGCCAACCTGGTATTTCCTAGTCTCGGGGAAAGGTCCCAGGCACTACACCCTGCTCAAGGGTGACCTGGAGGTGCCTGTGGCAGAGTAATCTTATCCCACGTCGAAGCTCCATAGCCGGTAACAGTTTAACGCCATACCCAGGGTTGGGTATACTGTCGTAATTTACGAATAAAGGAACTTTTTTCTTTTTTTTTTATTATTCCTTTTGCGTTTTCTGCTAGTTTACGTCCACAATTTCCATGTATTCCTTCACTGTTTTGAGTGCATGTAGTATACGTTACTTGATGTGAAACTGCACTAGTAAAATTAGCAAATGCTTTGTGCATTTCCATTGTTTTCATAGTTGAACTAAGAATGATAAGAAAGAAAAGATAGACGTGAATATTGGGAAATGTTTGCAGTTATAAATAATTTAAACAAAGTTGAATAATAAGAATATGAAATGACAATGAGAAACTTAAATGGTCGTGGTGTTTACATCTAAAATTAGTGCGCCACAGATATATGGCAACAAAACCGACGACACATTTATTTTAAAGGGATGTCTACGCGTTTTCTTATGTTCCTCTCTAAAGTCTTTGGATGAGTATCACGGACGTTGCCGCGTAAAGGCAAAGATCGAATTAAAACTTTCTGTTACTTTCTTATTGCTTTGCCCCAAAACCTCCTTCAGGGGATGGTGCCGATCCCCCGACCCTCCTTCCCCGCCTGCAAAATCGTCACCTCGTATGTTCCAGCAGGATTGAGCAACCCTTTAGTAACTAGGTTTTGGTGACGCACATTTGATTTACATCCTCTCTACAATCCTTATTATTAGTTTGCGAAGAAAATGCTATAACACTAAAGTGTCTTAGAATGTTACGTTCTAACGATTAGCAAGGTCAGATTTTTCAGTTTCGGTGTTATGTCAAATTTCAAATAATACCGTATTTACTTTTTAGTACTTCTTTCCACTTGATTCTGTTTTTAGAAGATATGCCCCAAAATATGGTGTAGACCAATCAGGTTAACGGGCGTGTAGGTCCAGCCACTCAGATCCGTTCCAGGCCGTCCCCTTTGCACTGATATACAGGGGCGCGAGAGTTCACGACTGGCTGGACATACGCTCCCATTGACCCCCCCCCCCCCCCCGATTTCGTAAAAGCATTTTCTCCGTTTATGGGGGTGTTGGCGCATGTATGTAACACGATTATTTAATAAATTGTTAACAAGTAATTAAATATGAAAATGTCTAGTCTAGCCACTCATTTTTTTAGAATATAAAGATAACCAGCAAAACAAGTAAATTATATTCACGATAAAATACGACACACATGAACATATGAACTATACAACGAACATGAGCAGATGGAAATTAAATTAAACGCGTGAAAAGGGCAAATGAGTGGGTGAACTAATGTGATACCATGATCAATAAATATATTTGATGATAATCGAAAACGGAGTTGAAAACGAGTGACAAGTACTATATTCCTGTTTTGATGTAGACTATTAGCGCGTTGGTAACACAGAACCAGACAACGGCGCTCTAATGATGATGACGGTGATGATGGTGGTGGTGATGGTGATGATGATGAGGATTGTAATGATTATGATGATAATGATGGTGATGATTATAATGATGATAATGATGATAATAAAAATAATGATAATGATGA
>NC_061853.1:37350967-37353467 GCF_019202785.1 Penaeus chinensis
GACTTTTCATGTTTTATCTTTATTTTGTATTATTTAGCTTTTTGGACGGACTGGATTTTATTCTTTCCTGTATGTGTATGTATTTATGTATACATACATATTGCATCGGTATACAATGCATAATGATAATCGTAGCCGTATGTATCTATATATTTTCATAGTTATATGATGATGTGACCAATAGTAGAAGAATATGAAGTCTTGCCTTTCTAACGCCATGGATCAGGAGACAAGCCACGAGGAGATGCACGAAGATTTCCAAAACCATACCCGCCGCAGCCCCACCTTTGGAGAAAAAATGAAGGTGTTGTTTATATCCTGTCCTTCTCTGTTTATGTCAACCTCGCAAAGAAAGAGATGAATACATGTAATTTAGAAAGAGACAGGGAGGGAAAAAAGACTGTGAAAGAGAGGAGAATGGTGAAAATTCTTGAGCTTAATACGGCTAAATTTTACACAATTTTATTTATTACAAGAAATATACATTAAAATACATCACTTGTCATTTTTTGGTAGCACATCTGGAGCACCAGTACAGCAGCAATAATCACCTGCAAAACAAAAGAAAAGATATCTGCACATAACCAGCATGGAACTGCTAAAAGGTCTTAGATTCCCTGAGTGAACGAAGTAGCTTTGGCTTTACAAGTGTTACGAAAGAGGAAACATGAAACAATTCAGTTTTAGCTTCGCGTATAGGTCTATCAACTAACATATGTAAATTCAAGGTCGATGGTTCTCTGGGGGATTTATTGGCCTCAAAGCGAGGTAGTTCAAACAAAGACAAGTAATAAGTCATTTAGCTAAGGGAAGACCTGAAAGGTCATACATCCACAAACCCTCCATGTATTGCTACTAAAGAAGTGATGTTACGCTGCACTGTGATCATTGTTAACTGCCAACTCACTTTAATTCTCATTTTCCCTTTACTATAAGTGCCATACACAAATATCAAAATTCCTTAGCAATCAACCTTTTACATTTGGATTAACAGTCTGTATTGCAAATTCCTTTATTATACGTTGTGTCCAGCTGTTATTCTAATAAACTAGGTAAAATGTACTTTAGAGAGAAACATTTGATAATGTTTTTCAAATGCTTCATCTACATTATCAGTGAGGCAGTTTTCCGGTTTCATCTATACATCCGGATGATTGTAGTATCGCCATTGGAAGAGACTTTAATTTGGTTGGGTGAAGGCGAAATTTCGAATTTTCCTTAAGAATATGTATATGATATACATTTTAATTCGATGAGAATCTTTCAACGTCTAAAGCAGGTGTTGTACAGAAACAAATGCATTTAACAGTAATAAAAAAATAGGATTTACATGTTTAGCATCCTTAAACACTAATACATTGCGTTTTATTGAAAATCAGTGATTACTTTACATTAGGTAGTAGGAAATTAGGTATCATGCAGATTTATAATTTTAAATCTGCCGCACCTGGGGCATTTTATTACACTTTTTTAATATTCGCATACAACAAATTTACAAATGAAGTCCATACAAATAACTTTAAAAAGTCGTATAGGACTTATCTTCAAAGCTACACTTTAAACAATCAATCTCTTCACAAAGAAATTTTGTTTATCCATTCATTTTTGTTTTGAGCTGAGGGATATTTCAAACTTATACCAACATATTCTTGTCCGCTAGGAATCTCAGCGCGTTAAACCAACACCAACAATAACCACAACTAATCGGTTAACTTCATAATCGATTGCAAAAATGTGTCTGAGGTTACACTTCTGATCCAGACAACATAATTTAAAATTTTCATATTCGATACCTGAACCTAAAATTGGAATTGGGGCCGTTGAACAGGGCAGTTATATTCGGTATGTATGACATTCTTATGACCTTTTCGATGCAGTGTAACGCTTTCATGACATAGTCGGGAATCCATAACGTTATTGTCGGAATGTTGCAGATTACAGAATTTAGAGCGTGATCTCAATGAAAATGAATATCTAGAATGAATGAAAATGAATATCTTCAAAATACAAGAGGTGTATTTCACCGATTTCGATTATATATTCGTCAGAAATACATATATTTCATATATTTATGACGAAGAAATAATCGAAACCGGCCAAATACATCTCTTGTATTGAGAATATTCATTCTCATTCATACCTTTTCTACATTTGTCAACATGAATATGGTTCATATATATATATATATGTATATATATATGTATACACACACACACACACACACACACACACACACATATGTATATATACATTACATATATATATACCCATATATATATATATATATATATATATACACATTATATATTTATATATATATATACACACACACACATTTTATATATATATATATATATATATATATGTGTGTGTGTGTGTGTGTATGTATGTGTATGTGTATGTGTATGTGTATGTGTATGTGTATGTGTGTGTGTGTGTGTGTGTGTGTGTGTGTTGTGTCTGTGTGTGTCTTTGTGTGTGTGTGTGTGTGTGTTTGAGC
>NC_061853.1:37368191-37371655 GCF_019202785.1 Penaeus chinensis
TAATAACAATAATAATAATAATAATAATAATATAAAATAAAAATAATAATAATAATGACCATAACGATAAAGATATAAAACAAATAATATTTATAATAAAATATTAATAGTAATAATACATAATAATGGTCATAACACTAACACTAACAATAATGATGGTAATATAATAATAATACAATAAGAAAAAATTATAATAATGATAAGAGTCATTTCAATCCATTACATCATTATAATAACGATAATAAAGATGATTAATGATAATACGTAATGATAAGTAATAACAATTAATGTGATAACGATGGTATTAGCTATGAGATAATACGATAATATCAACAATAACATGGGTTAATGAAAATAGAATAGTAACCATAACAATAATGATAATTAATGAATAGTAAAAATTATGATGAATAACAATAATAATAACATAATAATCGATAAAAAAAATCATAAAATAAGAATAATACATAATGATAACCATAATGACAATAATAATAATAAAAACTCATGATAAATAATAATAATATACAATTAATAATAATAAGAAAAACAATAATTACATAATAATCGACAATCAATAATAATAATAATAATAATTATTATGATAATACTTAAACTAAAAGATAATTATAAATAACAAATATATTAACATGTTGATGCTAACAATAACAATAACAACAATAATATTAATAATGATAATAAAAATAATCACAATATAACGAACTAAATTTCTAATACTAACTAATAATGATAATAAAAGCATAATATAATAATAATATTAATAATAATAATATAATAATAATAAAATAAGGATAATAATAAAAATGATAACTAAATAATATAATAAATGGAAAAATAATAATGTAATAATTATATTAATAGCAATAATAACAATAATGATAATAATAATAATATTAGATAATAATGATAATGATAATTATAATAAAGATAATGATAATAATAATAATAATAATAATAATAATAATGAATAATCAATAACAATGTTAATAAAATGATAGAAAAAAAAAAATGAATAATGATGATTATAATATGATTTTAATAATATCATATATTAATCATTATTAACGAATGCTAAATAATTTAAATAATGATAATGATCATCATCATCCATCATCATCAACATTATCATCCCCATCATTAATCAACATCATCATCATCATCATTATACATTATTCATATAATTGGTTTTTTTAACTACATTATTAAATATCATCAATAAAATAATTGTTTTACTATATTATTATTATCATAATGAAGAAATAATAATGATAATAATGATATAAATATAATAAGGATAATTTGAAAAAGATAAAATAATAAACAAAATCAATACAAGTGAATAGAGGAAAAAAAATATAGATTATATAACTTTTATGATAATAATAATAATATTCATGATAATAATAATAATAATATAAATAAAGATATATAGTGATAATAATAATTAGTAATATAATGATAGTAAAAAAAATAAAAATAACATTCCATGACATAAGAAGAATACAAATAATAAAGGTAAAAATAATAGTAACTAATAATACATAGTAATAATAACAGTGCTTATAATAATGTAATAATAATAGCAATAATGATAATGATAAAAATGAGTAAATAAGGAATAATTCTAAAAATAAAATAAAAACAATGATGATACAATGATAGCGTAAAAAAAATCTAGATTATATTAAAATTTTATAATAATCATAATAATTATTCAAGGATTATAATAATATTGATAAAATAATAAGTAATAGTAATATAATGATAGTGATGATGAAGAATAGTAATAATAATGAATAAATAAAGATAATAATAACATTCATGACTATAATAATGAAGATAAGAATAAAGATAATAATAATAATTAAAATAATAATAATAATAATAAAAATAGCTAAAGAATGATAATCATAATGATAATAATAATAATAAAATAATACTAATAATAATCGATAAAACGATATAAAATGATAATGATAAAGATAATAATAAAAAATAATCTTAGTAATAATAATAATAAAAGAATAATAATAATGATAATGATAAAAAAAATGGATAACACTAATGATAATGAGAATAGTGATGAATGATGTTAATGATTACAAAAAATAACAAAATAAATATAATCAATGAGACGAGACAATAAAACTGATCCAAATTATAGTAATGAAAACAATATATTAAACAAAGGTGAAAAATGTCTAACAAGTAGTAATAATGATAAAGAAAAAAGTGGAAGATATCGTAATAACATTATCAATAACCGGAATGAATAATGAATGAAATGGATAGGAAAAAATAATAATATAATAATAAGATTAAATACTTATGATATTATTCCACTTGTTACATAATATCCATGATAATACTAGAACAATAATAATAAGAATGCTTATGATAATATAATACTCATAATTTTTATATCATTATTAGTGTTAAGTAAGGAGTAGCATTAAATATTAGTATTAGCATTATTAAAATAGTAGTATATTGTTGTTGTTCTTGTTGTTCTTATTACATATTAATCATTTATCATCATCAATGTCAACTATAATATATTATTGAAGCATTAGTATTATATTACCGATTGTAGTTAGTATTTTATTAATTACCAATTCTAGTTATTAATAACTTATTTCATTATAAATAAATAATCATTATCGTTATTATTTTTTTTTATTAATTATTTATTATAGATCAAAGCATTATAAGTACTATACTATTATTATTATTACTATGATTATTATTATTTTTACTAACTATTAATCCAGAATAGTATTATTACTCACTATTATATATCCACATCATCGATTAATGATTATGATAATAATAAGAATGATAAATATAATAATAATAAATACTTATATTGATGATAATATTAAACAATAATAATTAACAATAAGTAATAATGATAATAATAATAATAATAAACATTAAAAAGATAGACAAAATGACCATAAGAAAGAATTATCATTAAACGTTATTATTATCATCATTATAATGATATAATAATAAAATAATTAATAATAATAATAATAACTAATAATAACAATAATACATGGTAATTCACATTTCGTTTTTAATTTAATTTACGTTCATCGTATTATTATCATCCTCATCATTATTTTTATTGTTATTTGTATAATTGTGTATGAATGTTATAATAGTTTTACTATTCATATTATTATTATATTATTATCAGTAATAACAATATAAAGATAATAATGATGATAATATTGATAAATAACAATGACGATTATACTACTAATTAATAACTCATGAAAAACAGTAAAATAATGGTAACAATAATCATAAAAAGATAATGATAAAGAATTTTGAAAAAAAAAAATGTAAAATTAATAATAATTAATAATAATAATAATATAAATAATAATAATAATAATAATAGTAATAATAATAATAATAATGATATAATAATAATA
>NC_061853.1:37371755-37381196 GCF_019202785.1 Penaeus chinensis
AGAAGAGAGAGAGAGAGAAGAGAAGAGAGAGAGAAGGAGAGAGAGAGGAGAGAGAGAGAGAATTGGATATGTGTGTGTGTGTGTAGTGTGTGTAGACTGAGAGAGAAGAGAGAGAGAGGAGAGAGAGAGAGAGAGAGAGAGAGAGAGAGAGAGAATATGAATGTGTGGGTGTGTGTGTAGACTGAGAGAGAAGATAGAGAGAGAGAGAAGAGAGAGAGAGAAGAGAGAGAGAGAGAGAGAGAGAGAGAGAGAGAGAGAGGGAAGAGAGAGAGAGAGAGAGAGAGAGAGAAGAGAGGGATGAGAGAGAGAGAGAGAGAGAGAGAGAGAGAGAGAGAATATGATATGTGTGTGGTGTGTGTTAACTGTGAGAGAGAGAGAGGAGAGACGAGAGAAAAAAAAACAAATAAGAGAGAGAGAGAGATAGGGACAGAGAGAGAGAGAGAGAAGAGAGATGAGAGAAGAGGCCACAGATGATTATATATACAAGAATATTTTGTTTCTGTACACCACACACACACACACACACACACACACACACAAACAATAATATATATATATATATTATAGATATATTAAAATAATATATACATATATATATATTAAATATAAATATATATATATATATATATATATACACCCACACATATATATAATATATATATAGAATAAGATATATAAATATATATATATATATATATATACACATACCTATAAACAACAATATGCAGACAGAAACAGGCAAGCAAAGACAAGAGAGAGAGAGAGAAGAGAGAGACAACAGTGTGAGCCTGGCTTACACACACACACAAACTCACACACACACACACACACCACAAACCACACACAACGACACACACACACACATAAAACAGACACACACACACTAGACACATTATTTATATATATATATATATATAAATATATATATTATATGTATATATATATTATATATAATATATAATATTATACATATATATATATATAATATACATTTATTTTCTACCACAAATCTGACGTAATAACAAACAACACACACAAAACTCACACACACACATACACAACAAAACACACACATCACACCACCCATACATATATACATATCTTATATAAAAATACTATATATATAATATATATATATATATATATATACATACATACTTTTTTTCTACTACAAATCTGAACGCAATACACACACACACACACAGCACACACACACACACACACACACACACACACACACACACAAAACACACACACTACACACACACAACACACACACAATAATATATATATATCAGAATTATATATATAATATATATATATAAAATTTATAGACAGACTAGCATATATATGCTGACAGAGAGAGAGAGAAGAGAGCGAGAGTAAGAGAGAGAGAGAAGAGAGAGAGAGAGAGAGAGGAATATGGATATTGTGTGTTTGTGTGTGACGAAGAAAGAGAGAGAGAGAGAGAGAGAGAGAGAGAAAGAGCGAGAAGAGAGAGAGGAGAGAGAGAAGAGGTGAGAGAGAGAGAATATGGATAAGTGTGTGTTTGGTGTGTAGAACTGAGAGAGAAAAGAGAGATAGAAGAGAGGAGAGAGAGAGAGAGAGAGAGAGAGAGAGAGAGAGAGAGAAGAGATAAGAGAGAGAGAAGATGGATTAGTGTGTGGTGTGTGTGTGGTGTGAGACTGTGTGTGTGAGAGAGAGAGGAGAGAGAAGAGAGAGAGAGAGAGAGAGAGAGAGAGAGAGAGAGAGAGAGAGAGAGAGGCCAGTGAGAGCCTGGCTTCTTTTCTCCACAAAAGTCTGACGCAAAATTGGCAAAATTAATGTGGTTCTCCTAATTCAGAAATTAATGGTGGTACAATACGTGCATGCTTGCAATTCCTTTTTAAGTGTCACTTACCTACTTATTAAAAAATTAATTATTCATCTACCATCCTTCTTATTCAGTTATCAATAGTTATCGTCTTTTTTATCTTTTGTTGTATTGTCATTATTGGTAATCTCGCTATTCGCATTAGCCATTAGTCCTCTGGTATTGATTTAAGATATTGGTACTATTACTTGCTTTCATTCATAAAAAACAGCATTGGTACGGGATATCAGTAACATCATTCCATTTGTAATATCAACTTGTGAATATTTTGGTCTTGTATTAATCTAAATTTTAGTATTATCTCATTATCACCATTATCATTAACAGTATGTATTTATAAACATTCTGCTCCCTAATAACCGTTTTTCAGTGTCTATAGCATATATACTATTGTTATTATTATTATATATTATATATTATTATATTATTATATATTTTTTTTCATTCGAAATAAAAAATCAGCGAAAAAAACAGCTCGATAAAAAATATTACAATAATGCACAGAAGCACACCTCTGAACTCTCAAAAAACGAAAGCTAAAGTATTGATTTTGTGATTTATATCCCTAACAGCGATTTGCTGTATGTTATAGGCATATTGAAAGAGACAACTCTGTGAGATTAATTGTGGTGAACTTCATTTGATTTTCCCGAAAAATTATGAGATACTAAAGTGATACTTCTCATCGTTGATAGCGATGAAACTGACTCCTTTTCGTTTGCCGAATCTAGAATATGTGAAGTCTCATACGCCAGGAAGGGAAGGATTTTCTCCCTCTTATAATCACGAAATAAATCTCCAGGCTCAGAAGGTGTAGATGCAAGGTACCTCTAAATCGTTGGTTTGTTAGGCTTTGCTTATTGAGGACATAAAAGATATTGGTTCTGCCGCGGCGGTGGAACGAAAGACGAGGTTCCTGGGATCCAGAGGGCTTCAGGAAGAGCGGACGATGAGGACGTTGGCGCTCTACTTTGGACTAGGGAGGCTTCTCTGTTTGTGGCGATGGATCTTTTTGTAGAGAAGTTGACAGAGAAGACAAAAATCCTGCGGGTTTATTTCTGGAAGAACGCAAGTCCCATCGAATTGAAGATTTTCCCCAATTTTTGCATGTTATTTGTCGATTACTTCTAAGAGGCGTTTGGTTTTACTCGTGATTTGCACCGTGCTGCAGTAGTTATTGTTTGTCTAATTAACAGGGTCCAGTTACCATGAAGAACACCTTGTTATTTAGCAAAACAGAATTCTACATCAATATTTTTGTCTTGTGCAAACACTGTCTTTTGATTTGACTTTACCCAAAAACCGTGTCATTAGTGAAGACATCATTACCAGGAGGTTGCTGATTAATCAAAAGGCAAGGAATCAGGAGGAAAATCCTGACCATATGAATCGAGATAGTCTGTAACCCTGAGGTGATGCATCTGCAGATGCAACAAGGCTGACGAAAGAGTAACTGAAAGGAAGTGAGAGATCTAATAGAAGGCATAAAATATACGCATATGAATGTTTGTTGTGTTTTTTACAAAAATTGACTTATATACCGGCGAACTCATAAAGGAACAAAACATTTCCAGAGCCATTACTGTGCTTAGCAAACACACTTTCACCAAGAGCTTCATCTTCTGTAAATGTACAAAATGTGGAAGTGTGTCCTTATAAACATCTTTATATAACATAACCACGTACGATGGCACTCACTGTGCTAAACCCTTGTGCTAAAATGCAATATTAAAAAAATATGAAAGAGTTTCGAGCAAAGACATACAGAAGGAATGTCATTGTGACCACCAGCCAGCTAGCACCTCGGTATCCTTTACGCGGACGCCCTGATACAAAGGTTCCGGAGTTAATGAAAAGGGTCAACGATATTTCCTTTGTCTTTTGTACCTAGGCTGCAATCAATTAAACTACTCACCGGAGAAAGAGGGGCCATTACAACGAAAAACAATCAGCAATTATTATCTTTTGAAAGTACAGTGCAACTGATAATTTCGAATGATATTCAGTGTGAATGTGTGTGTGTGTGTGTGTGTGTGTGTGTTTGTTAGTTATGTACAGATTTGTCATTCCAAGCAGAAAATGTATCTACTCTAAATGATACAGATTTAACAGCAGGAAAAAGTAACCTGAAAAAGCAGAAAAATAAATACCCAGACGAAAAAGAAGAAAAAAAAAAAACACGAGATAACATCTTCCTGAAGACACAATCGCCAAGCAAATCATAATACTGTGTGGTGCAGAGCAATATGGAGTTTATTTTTTACTGAAGAGATAAAGCTGAACATTCTCAACTATCGCACTGCATCGTATACGCATAACTTGTATTCAGGAAGGAATGAAGCAAATCGGCAATGTATCTTCTTTATAGGCTAGTTTGGTTATTGATAATAAAAATGTACAATAAAGCAAAATTGAAAGTAGAAGATGAGCAGATAAAAATATTTCCCCCAATACTCTCTCTCTCTCTCTCTCTCTCTTCCACACACACAGACACAAAAGATTGGACTGGAAAACTTCGAATCTTGTTGATTAATTGACAAGGAAAACAGTAAACCAGATTTTTTGTATGAAAAGGTCCGAAAGGCCTAACTAGTAGTTATCTCTTATAAGCCACAAGGTACTTAAGAAAACTGATCCATAACAGTCAGCCGAAGGGCCAGATCACTCAGATCCTGAATGGGTTTACTATGCTTTATAGCTAAGCGCGATTTAACCAAATGTGTCAGCCTGACTCACTGAGAAATGCAATGAGTGTGTATAGTGGAAAACACCCCACCCACCCACTCCGCTTCAGGGTAGAACCAACTTACCACATTAAGTTAGGAAAGGCGAAAAAAAAAAAAAAAATTTTTTTCCATGATGAAAGGATGAACTAGAACGGATATTTGAAGCATTTTGATTGAACTAGTTAAGGATCCTATCATTCTGGTCCGCATCTGAGTCTAGAAAATTCCCACAGAATTTCTTAAGAGGCATTGCAAACTCTTTCTGCAGGGAAGAGGGATAATAGAGACTTCAGCAGCCATGGAGGTATTGTATTACTCATCTCATTTGACACAGTGCTCCCGCCTTGTGAGACATAAGATAATACACGCCTGGGATCCACCAGATAATGCAGTCCCAAATCAATCCCATCCTGAAGGGAGCTCGCAATAGACGTACCCTTGAGCTTTGAGTTTTGTACAGCAATTCCCCTCGATGTGGTAACCTCAAGAAAGAGAGTAGAATGAGGGCTTCAGTAAATCCCTCTTGAAGCAGTGAGGAAGCTTATCTATTGAAGACAAAAGTTCTACAAAGTGTGTTGTGTGTGTTGTTGTGTGTGTGTGTGTGTGTGTTGTGTGAGAGAGAGAGAGAGAGAGAGAGATAGAGAGAGAGAGAGAGAGAGAGAAGAGCGGTATGACAGCTCTTACGCTGAGTAATGATGTGATTCATGCAACGCACCACTATATCAATATTGCACGGATTACATTTTCTTCTCGCGCGGGCCCATCTTCTTTGCCGCGTTTTATTATCCAATGTTTAATTTTACCTTAGCCTTTGCAACACACTGTTCAGATAGTCCGACCTTGCGTAAATACTAAATTCAAAATTCAAACTTTCTGAGGCCTAATATTGCTTTCTTAGTGCACGAGATTGCGGGATTCCGAATGTTGTTTTTCAGTGACCTCTTCCTAAGCTGACTGAGCATACTCTTTGTAGTATATATATATATAATATATATATATAATATATATATATATATATAAATATTTATATCTACATTTATAATATAATACATATATAATATACATCATATATATACACATATATACATATATATATATACATATATATATAGATAAACACACACATATATATAATATTATAAATACTATATAATATATAAATATATAAAATATGTGTGTGAGTCTGTGTGTGATTTTGTGTGTGTGTTGATTTTGTGTGTGTGTTGTGTGTGTGTGTGTGTGTGGTTGTGTGTGTGTATGTATGTATGTATTTTAAGTATGCATGCCATGCATGCATGTATGTATGTATGGTATAGTATGTATAGTACCTGAATGTAATGTATGTATGTATGTATGTATGTATGAAGTATGTATGTATTTATGATATTATTATGTATGTCTGTATGTATGTATGTACAACACCACACACACACCACACATATAATATATATAGTATAAAATATATATATATATATATAATAATTATATATATATATATATACGTGCAGCAGTGAAAAAAAAAAAAAAAAAAAAAATAACTATATATATAAATATATATAATATATATAAATATATATTAATAAATATAATATATATATATCGCGTAACAGCAGATCGATCATCAACGACATAAAGGCAACCTCTGCACTGAACGGAGTTTTTGCGCCATTGATATATATGATTAACAAATTAATTTTCTGGTCAGAATTTCCTCATACTATGCCAGCATGAATAACTTTTAATTCCAGTATCATCCAAAACAGAATGATATTACACGAGAAAAAACTTTGTATCACCTTATGAGAGCAGACGGTAATAATCTAATAGAACATAACTGCACAATGTGAAGGTAATCAACGGCAATAATTAAACTGAAAAGCTGCTGCAACCAACATCCGAGAAGTAGAACAAGGAAACAGTTGTGGAGCCAAGGGAGATATTTGCAATCAGGACATCCAGCATAATCTTCAGAAAGACAAGTTCGGTTTACCGACTTAGTTATGAAAGTTTATACTCACTAAGCTAAAGGGAAATTAAACCAAATACTATATGCTTTTTTCAGGTGTACAGTGCTAGATGTCTAGTGTATGACACAAACTGCATCAGGTAGCGGTGAATATCGTGTGTGGGGCCTCAGTCAGTCCCACCTAACTATAAAAAGCGCTCAATATGATCGTTATTTATCATGCTGTGACCTGAAGACTGGTCGGGAGTCATAAAACCGAATTCATTAGATACTAAACCGTGGGAAGTGGATGACCTTATATTTCTAGTTATATTTCATAGCGGAAAGCTTAAGGAAGGAGAAAGGTAATCCTCAACAATGTACCCTCAGAGGCAATGGCAAACCACAGGTATTTGCCTAGTTTACATCTATGAGTATTGGCATTATCTTCTCAACGTCACATAATTCGCATCAAAGGAGTAAGACCAATTCAAGATACTAATCCGATTTTAAAGAAAGTGATGTTGAGTGATGAACGGAAATTCAGACTGGCAGGAAGATTCGTCCGTAGCGCTCCCACACTCCGTGTCCCGCAGCTATCCGAAATTAGACAGGTTTAAAAACAAGGGACAGTGTGAAGCGTTGGATTTTTTTCATTGAAATAAGGGCAGAAAGGGCGAGGTCCTAAATTTTCTCTAATTAATGTTACAGTGAGAAGAAGTGATTGCATTTACGTATTAGAAGAATTATTTAACAGGACACTGTTGGGAAGTTTTTAAAAAACAGTGAATTCATGTAGTAGAGTGACTAGTATATTAATAGTTATCAACTTATTCATGAGGAACGAAATGCAAGCTGCCAGACCTCTGCAACATCAAAGATCTGCAGGAGACAATGAAGAGGCAACGGATCTCTTCTGAACCCATCCCAAAATCCGCATATAATATAGAAGCAGAAAGTAAACATGATCAACTACTCATTGACGACAAAACACATATATACGTAGTTTAATTAGCACTCTGAATCCAAGTAAACTTATTTCGGCACTTTATGTATGTGTGTGTGGTGTGTATGTGTTGTGTGTGTGTGTGTGTGTGTGTAGTGTGTTGTGTGAGTTGTGTGTTGTGTGTGTTGTGTGTGCGTGTGTGTGTGGTGGATGTGTTTGTGTGTGTGTGTGTGTGTGTGTGGTGTGTGTGTGTGTGTGGTGTGAAGTGTGTGTGTGTGTGTGTGTGAAGGACACACACACACTTATAAATTCCTTGCATCAAACATTTTTTTTAAGATGAGCTAGCGAAAATGAAATCGGAAGGCTATGAAAAGGACAAGTTAAGTTCGCGACACTGGAGGGCAGAATGACATGACACATTTACCGGCAGTTGGTAACCGGTTTGCTTAATGTCCAGGTCTGCACTGCAGATGTAAAAATTGAAAAAAGAGATGGACATGCTACAGAAGATTTCAACGTATTTCTAATATTACTTTTCACTCTATTAGCATATATATTCACTTCTGTGTCTCGTCCTCCGTCTCCGTTTGTCTGACGTCTTATCTCTTTGGCTCTCTACTGTCTCTCTCCTCTCATCTCACTCCTCATTCTCTCTCTCGCACTTATACAATCAAAAACATACCATCCTCTCATCTCTCTCTCTCATTCTAGTCTCTCATCTCTCTATCTCTCATACAGACAAACACACACATATAATATGCATATATAATATATTTATAATAATATATAATTAATATATATATAATATATAATATATATATATATATAATTATATATATACAGATATATATATATATATAAATATATAATATATAATATATATATATATAAATACATACATATATATATATATATAATATATATATAGTATATATATCTTTAGTACTGTTCCCAGGCTATGTTAGGCCAACGTGTCTTCACGCCTCCATACAAGACAAACACACACACTACATTCACACACACACCACACACACACACACACACACACACTCCACACACACCACACACACACACCACACAACACACACACACACACACATATATATATATATAATAATACTAATATATAGAATATATCTCGAATATATATATATGATTATATATTTTTATATATGATATATATAAATACTCTCTAGCACTGTTCTAGGGTATGTTTAGCCATCGTGTCCATCACGCCCATGAGTAGCGCGTGCGGAACTGAATTCAAATTGAGACAGCTTGTGTAAACCACTTCCCCTCATCCTTCCATTAAGAAGCTAACTATGCACCCTTACCATATCATGTACTGCCCTCTATAAACTACCCTACCTTCAATTGTCTCATTCTTCTTCCTACCAACCTATATCTCTTCGACACACTAGCCCGCACCACCACCTGACTTCACCCACCACATCCTCAACTCCTCACGTAGTTCAGCTGAATTTTCCTCTCTGTCTCCTCCCAGCCTTTCTCCTCCCCTTCATACGCACTTAGCGTCTGGTAGACGGAGTTAAGGGCAGACCTTCCAATTATTTTCACGCAACACAACGCGAACAGATGTGCCGAAATCAGTTGCCATATTTGCTGATGTAGAATGAGGAAGAGATTGAGTTATACTCGGCTGCATGCTGCCTGCCAATACTCATTAGTGAAATAATTCCATTCGGTAAAGAGGGGCCATGGCCCATCTGCCATAGATGCTGTATACGGCTTCTACAACAACTCGCACGTCGACTACGGCCTCATCATCTAAATAACTTCACCGGCACTCGTTCCTTGCAACCTTTTACTGCACAAAATCCCCATTGTCTTTCGCAAAACTACTTCAAGCCTATCTTTTAACCCACCTCCTAACTGAACTGCCACTCCTACATCACGGACTAAACACGCGTGCGGACGTGCTATATATATA
>NC_061853.1:37381296-37386707 GCF_019202785.1 Penaeus chinensis
TGAATTTTTTAAAAATATTATTTTTTTTTTCGAGATACATGTCTAAGTGTGGAAGAGTATTATGTATGTATATATTTTTATCTAGAAAATATCAAAATTAATGAAACTATATCTATAAAGAACAAATAATTGTTAGTAGAAGATATATAATATACCATCATGAGCTCTTCAAAAAGAAAATTAACATGGCCCTATAATGTCCCAAAAGAGGCAACGTGATGTCGCTTATGATACGGGCCGAATCTATAAATTTTCAAGATGAAATGATGAAACAAGTAATTACTCATCAAGATGAAGAGATGAAACAATTAACCCTTCAACCATCTACTTCACACATTAGGTGTCAATTATACTCTATGCTGTGTGATTCTGAGACGTCATGAGCGTTATACAATTTGATATCAGTGAACAAGTTCCAGCACAATCTACGATTTTATTAGATAAAAATATAAAAGAACAATTCAATCAACTCTAGCGAAATGCATGGAATTATTAGAGTGTGGTACTTTAACACTAATCAACTGAACGCATACTATAAAAAATATCAAAAAACCAACATTGTAACTCTATCAAAACACTGGATTGATAAAACTCGGGACTGTAAGAAGATTACTAGACGTATTTGGGACTCTTCACTATATAATGCAGATATTTTTTAAAATCTATATAATAACATTCTATCATTTGGTTTTAATATATTTGTATATTATTATATAATGTAATTGTTAAATTATATCATATTCCTCCTCTGCTATGCCTCATCCTTTTCTAAAGTTTCACCAGTTGAATATTTCTGCTTCTTTAAACAACCCTGAAGCAGAATTACCTCAAGATAAGATAAGCTTAAACAATACAAAACTGATGCAAATTAAAAGATTATCAGAGTATAAAAAGTAAGTGCTTGGTCTTACATTTATCAACTATAAGTTGGACATCTTTTTCCAATACCACAGTTAATAAGTTTTGAATCATATTACGTACACCAAAGCTATCTTTATTCAATGCCTAGCTTTAAGCCAATACCCAAACCATGGATAATTATATATATATTTATTATATATATATATTTATATATATTATATATATTCATATATAGAATATATATAATATATATATATATTATTCTTGTACTCAATATTTGATATTAAAAGACAATCAAATAGTTATTGTTTTATTTAATATAGTTACTCTATTGTGTCTTTTTATATATATATATATATATATATATATATATATATATATATATATATAAATCAACTTCATCTATTATCACAAACATAACGATTCATAATCTGTATGATTATGAACTATAGGCATGAATATACAGAATTGTCTTTGTGGTATATATCGGTTTATTAATCTATATGTTAGAAATTAAACGGATGACGTATACGGAATAGTCTTTAGTTCCTTATTTTTTATCAACGATGTATACACGGTTAGTTTCTTTAAATTTAATAAATTGTCAGGCAAATTGACTTATCATTTTTTATATCGTCCCAATCACCAACCAGCCAACCGCAAACCTATCTTGTAGGGAAATAGAACCATATCTACTCGGTATATGTAGTCGTTAATAATTCGAATAATTCAGTCAGACAAGATGAAAATATTTTTCACGTAACTCTGAACTGGTCGTTTTGATACCATTCACGATTGATCATCCTTATTATAATGATTATTATAATTATAATGCTGGTTTACCATTATAAAATTGGACCAAAGAGATTAGCCACACAAGGGACACCTTTACAAAATTCAATAGTTCAGGTGTTCCTTTGATTCCTGAGTGGCCATATTTTCGTTAATGCTTTACGTCGCGCATAGGAATTTGTGTACGGACCAAACGTGTCGGATTTGCTTTTTAGATTAGACCGTGGGTTTTTCATTGCTATAAGTTACATTGTTGACAGATACAATTTCTGTATTTTATAATCTGGATCTATATATCTCCAGCAATTAGGCGTTATCTGGAATTTTTGCCATCTTATCTATATATTATATATATATATATTAATATTATAAATTTTATTTTTTAGGTATTTATCGGTTGTGGTATAGAAACTAGTATATTTTCTATATGATTTATAAACCCATGTTAATATTTATTCTTTTATGATTTATAGCCATTATGTATAATATATATTTTGTTTATTTTATATAGATATAAAGTATAAAATTAGATATATTATATTTTGTTATTATTATATAGATATAAAGTATAAAAATAGTTTAATATTATTATATTATATCGATATATAAGATAAAATAGATATAAGAATTAATTTATCTGGGGATGAGAAGCAAAGTGAATATTACAGGATGATGATTCCGTCATTGGTGATGATAAACACAACTTTAACAACTATCATAGTAGACAAGGGCAATATTTTATTACTGCCAGATACCGACTCCGTTACAAATGAACCTAATTCATCATTAATAAAAAAGAGACAAAAAACCCTCAGATCAAAATGAAGCAAATAATGATCAGAGTAATATTGATAGTTAAATATACTAAAAAAAAAAGATCACATGGGAAATACAGAGGAAAAAGAGAAAAGAAAGAGATACCAGTGGAACACGAATATAGATGTAAAAAGTAAAAAAAAAGGGGACATTGATAAAAGCCATAATGATTTTGGAGCCACGGGGGGCCCCATGATGAAAACATAAAAAAAATTTTCCCAAAAAAGGGGAAAAAAGGAAGTTTGGGGTTTAAAATAAGTTTAAAATTTTAAACTGATGAAAATGAAAAAGTAAAATATTAAACAAAGTTAAATATTAAAAGGGGAAACTAGAAACCCAAGCCCAAATATTGATAAAATTCCCTCACTACTTGTATCTTTGTTTGATAAAGTGAAAAAACTAAAAATAAAAAAGGACAAAAAAATGAGAAAAAGAAAAAAAAAAGGCTACTGGAAAAAAATTTAAAACAAAAATTTTAAACACAAAATTAATCTTGGAAAAAAAAAAAATATTGGATCAAGATACAAAACCGAATTTTGGGTTTATATTTTAAAAGAAATTTGAAAAGTAGAAGAAATCCCTCCTGAAAAAGGAGAAATTTTTTGTTTCAAAAATTCCCAACCGAAATAAGTCACAATTAAAACAAAAAAAAGAAGAAGAGATACCACCGGGTAAAAAAAAAAAATGAATGTTTCCAAAAATATAAAAGGGGGAAAAAGTCACAAAAGTAAAACAAATTAAAAAAAAACGTTTTTGTAAAAAAAAAAATTTTTTATAAAATTTCAACGAATATTGTTTTTTAAAGAATTTGAAGAAGTAGAGAAAATACCCCCCTGAAAAAAGAAGAATTTTTGGGACAAAAACAAATGAAGAAGCAAGCGATATTGATAAAGAGGGGAATGCGAAACCAAAGTTTTATAATTTAACTTCTAGGAATGATAGAAAAAAAAGAATATGTAAAATCGTTTTTTAAATTTTTAAAAGAAATATGTTTCGTTATATTTTTTTTTGATAGTGGTGGATAATACCACTCCCTTTTGTTAATTTTTTTTACTAATATTGTCCTTTATAAAAACCCCCGGGTTTCTTGTTAAATTCGTTTTTGAAAAAATTTAAACCCCTACTTTTTTCCACCCATGAAGAATGATGATAAACAAACCCAATTCAGAAAAGTAACCCCTTTTCGCCAGTTTTAATATATTAAATTTTTCTAGATGATGTTTGTTATATTAAAAAAACACTATGGAAAAATTTTTATGATACGGATATAACTTTAAAATTTTTATTCAAATATCCAATAAAATTCTTTTTGTTTGGAAAAAAAAATTTTCTTGTTTTTTATTATAATAAAATTTCCTTATGTTTGATAATTTAAAAATTTAAAAATTTTTTTAGATATTACCCCAATGAGGTATTTTACAAAATACCAGTTTTCAAAAATAAAAAAGGTGTCACCCTATTGATGACAAAAAATTTAATGCCCTTTATAACTAAGGATAAATTCCCAAAATATTTTTTTCCCTATGTAATTGTTAAAAAATAAACCCTTTACCAAGAAATTTTTAAAAATTTTAAACCCAAAAAAATGTGATTCCACGTGAGATGGGGAAAATTTTCCCCCCGGCCGAAAGGGAACATTTCTTTTTTCGTTAAAAAATTCTTTTAATTACCCGCACCTTTTTTTTTACTTTCATTTTATATAATCCTTTTTATTATTTTTTAAAGTCATTGTAATAAAAAATATATCTTTATTATTCAGATGGACCCAATAGTTATTAAAAAGATTTTAATAACTTTCAAATTTTTTTGGGAAAATATCGAAAGAATAAAACCGTTAATTTTTGGTGTGTTTAAAATATTATACATGGTTCAAATTTAACTCACCTTTAAAAATTACGGTAACACAACAAAGTTTTTGTGAGAAAGTTTTGGGAAAATGATAGGTTTACCCAAGACTTGATTCTAACAACAAATTTTGTTTTCTAACTTTGATCCTTTATTTAGATGGACCCCCTTTAAACAAAAACAAATTTTTTTCAAATGTTTTCCGCCCCCATTAGAAAAATTTAATTTTTCCCTGATAAAAATATCCCAAATTTCCTTTTTGGGTTTTCCCACTCATTTGTCTTTTAGAAATTTCCCAAAAAAAAAATTTATGTAAAAATTTTTCCTAATTTTCCCTAACCCGTGAAAATTTTTGGGACATAGTCACGGGATCGGCCCAAATCAATTTAAAAATTTATGAATCCCATGGGAATTTTTGAAAAATTTAATTTTAAGGGTTTAAAGATCTTTTGTATTTGGATTAATTCCTTTTTATCCGAGGATAGGTTGCCCGAGCTATTTTCAAATTGAGGGGTTTACAGGGTCAAAATCTTTCAGGATTTTATTTCCCGGGTTTTAAAATCATAATTCGAAAAACAACTTTGAATAAAAACCTCAAGGGTTTAATTTCTTTCCTTTTTTTAGTTAAATCCATTCTATCGTTTGAGATATGGTATTTAAAGGGGAAATTAGCCACCCAATTTTAAAAGATGAAATTTGAATATTTAAATTTTGATAATAAACCCCAAATAAAAATCTATAAGACAGATTTGATAAATTGTTGAAAACAACTTTTTTTAAAAATTTTTATGATTTATTTCTTTCTGATAGTTTGGGTTTTCCTAATTTTAACTTTTGAAAAATTTGATGATTTTTTCAAAAATGTAAAAACTATTATCCCAAAAAGGGAAAAATTTAATTTAGGAAAAACGATTCTCGATATCGTTTTCAACAAAATATTTTTCCCCAAAATTAAAAACGCCCCGATTTTTTGTTTGATTATAAAAAAACAAACTTTGTAAATTTAAACGAATAAAAAATTACGCTAAAAAGGAATTTTGATTTTATATCTAATACTTTTTATCATTACGTTCTTTGATAAAATTTTATCTCATGGG
>NC_061853.1:37386807-37399224 GCF_019202785.1 Penaeus chinensis
CTAGGTTGCTTCTGCTGTTTGCTTTATGCCTATTGCTTGCATGCTGGTTGTTGCTGTGTTGGCTTCTGCTGAGTTGGATTCTGCTGGTGCTTCTGCTGTTTGCTGCTTCTGCTCTGTTGACTTCTGCTGTTGCTTTTGCTGTTGTGGTGATTTGCTTCTGCTGGTTGCTTCTGCCTTATTGCTTCTGATGGTGCTTCTGCTGTTTTTGGCTTCTGTTGCTTCTGTGTGGGTGCCTTCTGCTTGGTTTGCTTTTTTTTGCTTTTTTGTGGTGCTTTTGCTGGTTTGCTTTCTGATTTGTTGCTTCTGTTCTGATGATTGCTTTGCTGTTGCTTTTGCTGTTGTTGCTTCTCGGTCGGTTTTGAACTGTGTGCTTCTTACTGGGTGCTTTGCTGTTGCTTTGCTGTTGTTTGCTTTCTGCTCGTTGCATTGATTATGCTTCTTGCTGGTTGCTTCTGCTGTTGCTTCTGTGGGTTTTGCTTCTGCTGGTGCTTCTGCATGTCTGTTGCTTTTGCTGTTGGGCTTCTGCTGTTGCTTCTGCTGTTGTTCTAGCTGGTGCTTTTGCTATTGCTTCTGTGGGGCTTCTGCTGTTTGGCTTACTGGCCTGGTGCTTCTGCTGGGGAGTAGCTTCTGCGGTTGCTTCTGCTGGTGCTTCTGCTGGTGGCTTCTGCTATTGTTCTGCTGGTGCTTCTGTGGTGCTTCTGCTGATTGCTTCTGCTGGTGCTTCTGCTGTTGCTTTCTGCTGTTGTTGCTGCTGAGCTTCTGCTATTGCTTATGCTGGTGCTTCTGCTGTTGTTCTGCGGTTGCTTTATACTATTGCTTCTTGCTGGTGGCTTTGCGGTTGCTCTGCTGGTGCTTCTGCTATGGCTTCTGCTGGTGCTTCTGCTGGTGCTTCTGCTGTTGTTTGCTGGTGCTTCTGCGGGTGCTTCTCTGGTTGCTTTGGGGTTGCTTTTTTGCTTTGCTTCTGTGTTGCTTCTGGGGTGCTTTGCTGGTTTTTGTTTGTTGCTTTTTTGCTTTTGTTCCCTGCGGGTTGCTTTGCTTTGCTTCTGCTGGTGCTTTGCTTTTGCTTTTTTTCTTGCGGGTTTTGTTTGCGGGTGTTCTGCTCGGGGGCCTTTGCTTTTGCTTCGGGTTGTTGGGGCTTCTGCTTTGCTTCTGCTGGTGTTCTGCTGTGCTTCTGCTGTTCTTTGCTGTTGCTTCTGCTTTTGTTTCTGGGGTTGTTTGCTTTGTTCTGGGGTTGTTTGTGTTGCTTCTGCTTTGTTTTTTGGGGTTGTTCTGTTTGCTTCTGCGGGTTGCTTCCCCTTTGTTCTGCTGGTGTTTTTGCTGGTGCTTCTGGGTTGCTTCTGCGGGTTGCTTCTGTTTTTTTGTTTGTTTTTGCCCTTTTTTTGTGGTGCTTTGCGGGTTGCTTTCGGGGCTTTTGCTTCTGCTGGTGGGGGCGGGTTTTGCTTTGCTTCTGTGGTGCTTCTGCGGGTTGCTTCTGTGTTGCTTCTGGGGTTGTTTTCTGTTTGTTGCTTCTGCTTTTGGTTCTGTTTGGTGCTTTGCTGTTGCTTTGCTGGTGCTTTGCTGGTGACTTTTTTGTTTTGGTTTGGGCTTCTTGCTGTTTGCTTCGGGCTGTTGCTTTTTTTAGGGCTTTGCTGGTGTTTTTGCTTTTGCTTCTGCTGGTGCTTCTGCGGGTGTTCGGGGTTTTTTTGGTTTTGCTTCTGCGGGTTGCTTTTTTTTGCTGTTGTTCTGCTGGTTTGCTTTTTTTTTTTGGGTTTTGGGTGCTTTGCTTTTCTTCTGCTGGTGCTTCTGTGGGGGGCTTTTGCTTTTGTTTTTCTGCTGGTGCTTCTCTGTTGCTTCTGTTTCTTCTGCTGTTGCTTTGTTATTGCTTCTGCTGGTGCTTCTGTGTTGCTTCTGCTGGTGTTTTCTTTGCTTGCGGGTTCCCTTTGTGTTGCTTTTTCGGGGTTTTGCTTTGCTATTGCTTCTGTGGTGCTTCTGGGGTTGTTTGCTGTTGTTCTGCTGGTGCTCTGCTGGTGCTCTGCTGTTGCTTCTGCTGGTGCTTCTGCTGGTGCTTCTGCTGTTGCTTCTGCTGTGCTTTGTGGTGCTTCTGGCTGTTGCTTTGCTGTTGCTTCTGCTGTAGCTTCTGCTGTTGCTTCTGCTGTTGCCTTCTGCGGTTGCTTCTGGTATTGCTTCTGCTGTGCTTTGCTGTGTCTTCTGCTGGTGCTTCTGCTGGTGCTTTGCTGTTGTTCTGCTGTTGCTTCTGTGGTGCTTCTGCTATTGCATCTGCTGGTGCTTCTGGCTGTATGCTTCTGCTGTTGCTTTCTGCTGTTGCTTCTGCTGTTGCTCTGCTGGTTGCTTCTGCTATTGTTCTGCTGTTGCTTTCTGCTGTTGCTTCTGTATTGCTTATGCTGGTGCTTCTCTATTGCTTCTGCTGTGCTTCTGCTATTGGCTTCTGCTGGTGCTTCTGCTGGTGCTTCTGCTGGTGCTTCTGCTGTTGCTTTCTGCTGTTGCTTCTGCTGTAGCTTCTGCTATTGCTTCTGTGGTGCTTCTGCTGTTGCTCTCTGCTGGTGCTTCTGCTATTGCTTTGTGGTGCTTCTGATGGTGGGCTTATGCTGGTGCTTTCTGTGGTGCTTTATGCTGTTGCTTCTGCTGTTTGCTTTGCTGTGCTTCTGCTGTTGCTTCTGCTATTGCTCTGCTGGTGCTTCTGCTGTTGCTTCTGCTGGTGCTTCTGCTGTGCTTCTGTGGTGCTTCTGTCTTGCTTCTGCTGGTGCTTTTGTGTTGCTTTCTGCTGTTGATTCTTGCTATTGTTTGCTGGTTGCTTCTGCTGTTGCTTCTGCTGGAGCTTTCTGCTGGTGCTTCTGCTGGTGCTATATGCTGTTGCTTCTGTGTTGCTTCTGTGGTGCTTCTGCTGTTGCTTTGCTGGTGCTTCTGCTATTGCTTCTGTGGATTGCTTCTGCTGGTGCTTCTGCTGTTGCTTCTGCTGGTGCTTTGCTGGTGCTTCTGCTGTTGCTTTGCTGTTGCTTCTGTGGTTGCTTCTGCTGTTGCTTCTGCTGTTGCTTCTTGCTGTTGCTTCTGTTATTGCTTATGCTGGTGCTTCTGCTGTTGCTTCTGCTGGTGCTTTGCTGGTTCTTCTGCTGTTGCTTCTGTGTTGCTTTGCTGTTGCTTCTGCTATTGCTTCTGCTGGTGCTTCTGGCTGTTGCTTCTGCTGTTGCTTCTGCTGTTGCTTCTGCTGTTGCTTTTGCTGTTGGCTTTGCTGTTGCTGTTGCTTCTGCTGGTGGATTCTGCTGGTGCTTCTGCTGTTGCTTCTGCTGTTGTACTGCTGTTGCTTTGTGGTGCTTCTGCTATTGTTCTGCTGTTGCTTCTGTATTGCTTCTGCTGGTGCTACTGCTGTTGATTCTGATTTGCTTTGCTGGTTGCTTTGCTATTGATTTGCTGGTGCTTCTGCTGTTGCTTCTGCTGTTGTTCTGCTATTGCTTTGCTGGTGCTTCTGTGGTGCTTCTTGCTGTTGCTTCTAGCTGTTGCTTTCTGTGTTGCTTCTGCTGGTGCTTTTGCTATTGCTTTTGGTGCTTGGCTGTGTTCTGCTGGTGACATCTGCTGGTGCTTCCTGCTTGTGCTTCTGCTGTTGCATTCTGCTATTGCTTCTGTGGTGCTTCTGCTGTTGCTTCTCTGGTGCTTGCTGTTGCTTCTGCTGTTGCTTCTGCTGTTGCTTCTGCTGTTGCTTCTGCTATTTGCTTCTGCTGGTGCTTCTGCTGTTGCTTTGCTGGTGCTTCTGCTGTGCTTTTGCTGTTGCTTCTGTGGTGTTCTGTGTTGCTTCTGCTGTTGCTTATGCTGGTGCTTATGCTGTTGCTTTGCCTGGTGCTTTGCTATTGCTTCTGCTGGTGCTTCTGCTGTAGCTTCTGTGGAGCTTCTGCTGTTGCTTTGCTGGTGCTTTCTGCTGTTGCTCTGTGGTGCTTTGCTGTTGCTTTGCTGGATGCTTTGCTGTTGCTTTCTGTGGTGCTTTGCTGTTTGCTTCTGATATTGATTTTCTGCTGGTGCTTCTGCTGTCTGCTTCTTGCTGGTGCTTCTGCTTGGTTGCTTCTGCTGTTCTTATGTGTTTCTTTCTGCTGGTGCTTCTGCTGTTGCTTCTGCTGTTGCTTTCGGCTGTTGCTTCTGCTGTTGCTTCTGTGGTGCTTTGCTGTTGCTTCTGCTGGGTGCTTTGATGGTGCTTCTGCTGTTGCTTTGCTGGTGCTTTGTGGTGCTTCTGCTGTTGCTTCTGCTGGTGTTCTTGTGGTGCTTCTGATGTTGATTTGGCTGTTGCTTCTGCTGTTGCTTTGCTTGGTGCTTCTGGCTGGTGCTTCTGCTGTTGCTTCTGCTGGGGTTTTGCTGGTGCTTCTTGCTGTTGCTCATGCTGGCATCTGCTGTTGCTTTTCTGCTGTGGTTCTGCTGTTGCTTCTGTATAGCTTCTGCTGTTGTTCTGCTGGTGCTTCTGCTGTTCTTCTGCTGTTGCTTCTGCGGGTGCTTCTGCTGTTGCTTATGCTGGTGTTCTGCTGGTTGCTTCTGTGGTGCTTCTGCTGTTGCTTCTGCGGTTGCTTCTGCTGTTTGCACCTTGCTTTTGGGGATCCTCTTCTTATATTATATTATTTTTATTCTTTTTCTTTTGAGATTATCGAGATTTAAGGGAAATCGGTGGATGAGGGCAGTAAATAAATGTAATGAAATTCGCTGTTCCAAGTTTTTTAGTTTTTTTTTTGTAAGGAAAGTTAGGCGAAGAGATGAAGGTTCTCTCCTTTTTTATATTTTAAATTCATCAGAAAATATCTGTTTTGCGAGAGAGAGCGAGAGAGAAAAGGAGAGAGAGAGAGAAGGTGAGGAGAGCGAAAGTGAAGGACGAGAGAGAAGTAGAGAGACAAGTGAGAGAGAGAGAAAGTGGAGAAAGGAAAGAGAGAGAGAAAGTAAGAGAGAAGTGAGAGAGAGAGAAAATGAGAGAAAGAGAAAGTGAGAAAGTGGATGAAGAGAGAGAGAGAGAGAGAGAGAGAGAGAGAGAGATGGAGAGAGGTTTGAGAGAGGGGAGAGGAGAGATAGAGAGAGAGGGGAGAGGAGAGAGAGAGAGAGAGGGGAGAGGAGAGATAGAGAGAGAGAGGCGAGTGAGGTGGGGATGATAGAAAGAGAGTGTGAGAGAGAGAGAGGAGAGAGAGAGAGAGAGAGAGGAGGATGCGTTGAGAGAGAATGAGAGAGCAGTAGATGAGAGCGCTTTTGCGGAGTAGAGAGAGACGAGAAGGGGGAGAGAGAGATGAGTAGAAGAGATGAGAGAGAATGGAGAGAGGAGATGAGAATCGAAGCAGAGAGATGAGAGAGAGAGAGAAGAGAGAGAGAAGATGAGACGAGAGACCTTGAGAATGAGAGCTTGGATCTTACTCGAAGAAATGAGAGGAGTGAGAGAGAGAGAGAGAGAGAGAGAGAGGGAAGGAGGAAAAAAGGGGGAGGGAGGGAGGGAGGGACGAGAGAGAGAGAGAGAGAGAGAAGAGAGAGATCCGAAGATGAGAGACAGAGAGAGTATGAGAGGGAGAGAGAGGGAGATTGAGAGAGAAGGAGAGAGAGAGAGAGAAAGAAGGAGGGGGGGATGAGAGAGAGAGAGAGGGGGGATGAGAGAGAGAGAGAGAAAATGAGATGAGAGAGAGGAGAGAGGAGAGAGAAGATGAGAGATGAGAGAGAAAGAGGGGAGGACAGAGAGAGAGGAGAGTGAGAGAGAGAGCTGAGAGAGATGAGAGAGAACTATATGTTTTGCGAGAGGTGACGACGAGAGAGAAAGGAAAGCATATATATACAAATATATATTATAACATATATATAAATATATATATACATTATATACGATATATATATATATGTTATTTTTTTTTTTATTATTATTATTATTTTTTGATTTTTTTAACAGCCATTCATTCCACAGTTAGGTCATAGGTTTCTCTCTCAGTTCACTCATTGAGAGGGTTTTTTATTTTTTCGTTGAACTTGGTTCTGACGATTATTGGATTCGTGATTTTTTGTTTGTTAAAATATTAATGTGGCGTGCCACCATTACCTGATTGGATTGGCCTTCCTAAATCAACCGCCGTTCAGCGCTAACATTGTTGCCACGCGGTGACTTCACCTACGACACTGCGTTTGACTTTCCTGAAGGCGATATGTCGGTTCTCGTTTTACGCCCCGCTGCGACGGGGAATTGAATCAGGGTCACGAGGGGCGGAGTCCAGTGCTTAACCCACTGATCATCGCAGCAAGCGTCTATGAGTGTGTGTTTGTGGTGGGTGTTAGGTGGGGGGGGATGATATATATTAACACACACCAGGCACCCGTGCGCGTGTGTATCAATATACAATGGATTAGAAATAAAAAGCGTAATGAAATAAAGACAGAAAAAAAATAATGATATTGGAAAACTTTAACAGTCCGAAATATTACGAATGCCGATATGTTCCTAGTTGCTGTTCAAGGATGTTATAAATTTGATGAGATATAGAATGCTGGTAAATTCAAAACTATGTACTTGGATTACAAAAAATGCAAGAATGCAATATAAAACGCTATATAATATAATGATCAAATAAGGACATTAGGCAGAGTAACGTATTTCATATTTTCACTTTTCACTATCACATACCAGTTAGGATTACCGTTAATGGACAAAGATATCGTTGATAATAATAACAATAATTATCACAATAATTGATATATAATCGATGTGCCCACTGTATAGATTAGTTATCCACAATAAGAACGCTTTACTATTTCTTTCTTGTTTTGTCGTCAAATTAGGTCGTTTTGCGGTTATGGCTTGGGGAGTGTTATAACTTCTATCTTACTTTCAAGTTACGTTATTTTGTATTGTAATAACAACGAGATGCAGATCCTAAACTTCCATGGCTATCGTCGTGATTAGCATATCTATTGTTGAAACTAGTACTGCTGTTTAGTTCGGCTACAGGATCGACTACAAAAACACTACAAATGCGAGATTAACAAACAATAATACGGCCCATTGATAAATCAACACTCATGACTTTGACTGGAAAAATCCCTTCGAAATCACGTTTCCAACACGCAAATTAAACAATGTATTTTGGTTATACAAACTACAGGAGAATGATAGGCGAAGGGTAGTTTCAGAACCTTGATGTGTTTTTAGAGAGATGAGAGAGGAGAGAGAGAGAGAGGAGAGAGTGAAAATGAGTCTAATTCTTATATGTCTAAAGGAATTCTACTTTTTTTTTTTTTTTTACTTGAGAAGGGATCTCTGAACAGTGCAATACAATATTAGGCTTGGTTTGGTTTCGATAGTATCTTCGTTAGTAATACGTCATCGAAAACGGTCAAATGTTCTCTTGTACGTTAAAAAATATTTATTCTCGTGTTACTTATGTCTATTTTTGACGCAGGTGGACGAGGTTAAATTTATTTATTCATTAATTCTTTTATCAATTTGTTTACTATTTTTGTTTATCTGTTACTCCAAAGCATTACTTTTTTCGAAAGTGCCTCACAAACGGCTTCCTCACTCCCACGGGAATAATCACTCCCTTTGGAACCAGCGTGCTTTGGAATATTCTATTTGGTAGGATTGCTAGCCCGAGCCACTTGTTATTTTTTTGTGAATGTCGGTTAATGTGTTTTGATATAATCAGTTTTGTTATTGGATTTCTTTAGTACCATTTTAAAATTGTTTATGTAGATAATGTATTATTCCCACCACCCCACTCACACACACACACACACACACACACCACCAACACACACACTACCCACACACACCACACACACGTGCACAACACACCAACACACACACACACAAACACACACACACACAACACACACACCCACACCACACATCGCAGCAGTCTTATGTACTATATAAACATACAAATATGTGTGTGTATATATACGTGTGTGTATGTGTGTTGTGAAATGTGTATTTATACTTAACAATAAAACGTGTTTTCTCCGTGACAATACAATAGAATGTTCGTCAGGATATTACATCCGTAGTTTCGTGCGCTACAAACAATCCGTAACTATTTACTTTTCAATAGATCTGTGATTTGTAACGCCATTGTATAGTGTGTGTGGCGGTGAGGATAACGTTTATAATTAGGCATAATGGAAGACCAGAATTACAGTTGACGATTTGGAGTTAAATGATTTATGCCTTAACAAACTGTTAAAATAACGGTTGTAAATGCATAGATAGTTCAACTGTGAATGATTTTAACACTGTCCTTTCCTTCTAACTGGGTGTAACTCAGCCTCCAAATTATTATTTCCCTCGAACATAGTTTCATAATTATGCTAATCGATGAGTCGCCATGTTTGATTAAGGTAGCCCTTAGTGTCAGTTACTTATTTTATGATAAAAAGGAATTGATGTTAAACCAGTAACATCTGTAATGATTATAATGATATGAAAATGAGAATTAAAATTGTTTTTATGCAAGGTTGATTTGGATATTGCAAGTAGAATGAGTTTGACGATAATGGTACCTTTACTGCTGACAATTGTGAACATCATTTACAAGGATTGTATGATAGCAATATCTAATGGTACTCTTAACGATGTACTGACAGTGTTTAAAAATTAAAATAGTAATGGCATTGTAAAGATGATAATGTAATGAAAATAAAATGTGTTAATAAGCTGAAAATGAATTTCTAAAGAGAAGTCATCTGTTAAACTAACCTTTATATATATATGTTTTAATAATATACGTACCAGTGGTCCTAATGATTGTTCTCACGAGAGGCAAAATGGTTTCAAATAATCGAAGAACAAAAAAGGTAGTTTTTTTAGACATTGCGTTATCATCGTCCTAGATCGACATCATGAACTTTTTTACAGACTTAAAAGGGATAACTTTAAATTCTCTTCCAATATTCTGGTCTTTCGTGTTAATTTTAGTGGTAATGGTGATAAATATTATGATAATAATTCTGATAATCAAAAGACAACAGAACAAAATTATTTTTTAACATAATCAATTAAAAGTTATGTTTCACGTTAGGATATAACCAACAACACATTACTGCAACATTGACAAAGTATCAATAGTGCTTAAAAGTCGAAACAAAATTCCAGGTTTCTTATGCGGTCACATCTATCAATACGAGACGACCCCCCCCCCCAACCCTGAACCTCTTCGCGGAAGGAAGAAAGCTTCATGACTCACCGACGCTTTTATTCTTATTATTGGCTGTCTGTATGCATTGCTATGTTAGGTAATGTGGTTTTTTAATTAATTTATTTTGTTAATAGATTTCCTTGTTCAGTTTAAAATTCTTATGTATATACATGTATATATTTACACACACACACCACACACACACACATATATATTATAATATATATTTGTGTGTGTGTGTGTGTATGGCGTGTGTGTGTGTATGTTGTCGTGCGATTTAAACTTTGTGTGTGCATGTGGTGTGTGTGTGCGTGCGTGCGAGTATGTGTGTGTGTGTGTGTGTGTTTGTAATTTGTGTATTTATATAGATGTATATATTACGTTGTATATGTATATATTATATGCAGTATGTATATGTATATGTAAACATATTATATTATATATTTTATAATGTGATAGACTGCATACAACCACACACAAAACCACAAACACCACACACAAAACACAACACACACACCCACCACAGTTTTCTCCTCAGGTCGCCACAATCGGAACAATCCACCTCATGTTTGGCTTGTTTACGGCCGAATGCATCCTGTCGCTCTGAGGTGCACTGCTTGTGCTTGTCTAGTGCCTAGGGTTACCTTTAGGCAGCCGCCGAGGTGAAATTCTTGTCCAGGGGAACAGCGCGCCGGCGGTGACTGCACTCTCGAGCTTTCTATATGTGTGTGTGTGTGAAATATACACATATTAGACATGTGTATTATATACAATACAACACACACACACACATACATTTATATACACCAAACACAACAAACCATATATATTATATCATATATTTACTATATTATAATATATATACGTAACACATATAACACCATATTTATACATACATATATACATACAACACACACACATCATATAATATATATGAGTGTGTGTGTGTGTATGTATGATATATACGAAACTATATATTACATATCCATATATATTAATTATATATAATATACATTTAGTATTATATATGTATATTATGTATATATAATATATATATGTGTACATATATAATGTAATATATACAGGTATTACATATATATATATATATATATATATTATATTTATATATATTAAAACCGTTTACAAGGCCCCCCCATCTCCGTATGAGTACATGGTATAACCACAAAACATATATATATTATATATATTATATATTTATATTTAATATATATATTTATATGTAGTGTGTTTGTGTGTGTCTGTGTGTCTTATATTGTGGTGTGTGTGTTGTGTTGTGGGTTGTGTAAAATAAATAGATCAATATATTATATATTTTATACTTTTAGATGTGTGTGTGTGTGTGTGTGTATTTTTATATATTATATTTATATATATATATATATATATTATTTGTTCTGTGTTTTCGGGTGGCTTATGTTTTGTTTTTATATATATGGGATAAATTTTTCGGGTTGTTTTATATAAAATATATATATATGCCCTTTTTTTTTATATGGGTGTATTCTAAAGTATTCTAAATTTTTTTTTTAAACTCGTTTTTAAATTTCTAACCGCAAAGGGGCCCCCCAGGGGCCCGGGGCCCGCCGTCAGTCGCAGCCGACGGAGGAGGACGGGCGGCGGCACAACACCTGGGGGAGGGGGGAACCACGAGGGAAAACCCGGGGGCTCCGGCGGCGCCCCCTTCGCCCCATCAATAGGGCCCCCCGGGGCCCCCGATTCCCGTCGGGGGGGGCCTTTCCCTCGGGGGGATCGGTTGTGTTGCGTGGTGTTTTTTTTAAGGATTATAAAATTTTTATGTTTATATACATTTAACGTTTTAAAATAAATATATATATGGGATGTAAATATAAAATGTATATACCCTGCATATACATAAATATACATATATAGTTTTTTAAAAGATTTTTATATAAAAAGGGGAATATGTATATATAAATGTTTTGTTTAAAATATATGTATGTGTGTTTTTTATGCTTTTTGATTTATGTTTTTATTTTGTATGTTTGGGGTGTGGTTTTGTCTTTCGTGGTGTGGGTGTGTGTGGGTGTGTGTTTTGTGTAAAATTTCGGGGTGTGGGGTTTGTATTAATTTTATATATGCGTATTACAGTTTGTGTATTTTTATATGTATATATGTTTAAATTTGTGTTTATAGTATTTATGTATATTTGAAGAATTTACTACAAAACACACCCTTAATGTACTAATATAAAAAAACCCCAAAATACAGGCCCCGGGGGGGGCCCATCTTGCGATACTGCTTTTTTATTTTTGGGCGATTTGTCCCTTTTCGCCGTGGATGGGCTCGAGCAGTACATACAAAAGATAATATATAAAACCCGGGAAAAAAATTATCTTCATACATCATAATATAATTATGTATAAAATTTACACCTAAATATTTAAAAATAATATATATATATATATATATATATAAACCCACACAAAAACAATATTTTATTTTATAATATTTTATTTTTATTTATATATTTTTAAAAATATACATATATATAAAATTTAAAATATATATTTCAAAATTATATATATATCTGTACAAATATTTATATAAACACACACAAACACACAACAACACACACACCACACACAACCCCACACACACCACACACCACAAAACCCTAAACACACAGAGCGTATATACAATTTACATATAATTTATGTATATTTTTAAACTACTTAGAAACTCGGAAACCCCTTTCCGCAGTCATTTTTGGGGATTGCCGTCACGTTCTACGCCTCATCCAAAAGAAATTTTGATTAGTTGTGTATTTGGGTAATACCCTAGATAGGGGCCCATACTCTTTTTTTTGAGACATAATCCTAATTTTTTTTGTATTTTTTTATTATTGTTTTTGTTTGGTTTTTTCTCTTCGGGGCATGTGCAAACGTTTTGATGCCCTGGCGCGTGCGTTTATTCCCTAGCAGCTCGCCCCCCCGGGGGAATCAGTGTCGATTTTGGGGGGCGAGGAGGGTTGTCGCTCTCTCTTTTTGGGCAGCGGATTTTTTCCATTTCGGTTTGGAAAAGGGAAGGAAAGATTCCTTTTTTGTTTCGTCTTTTTTGTTTGTGTCATTTGGAATGAATTGTGAAGGGGTTTGAAATGAAATTATTCCTTTTTAACGTGGGACTGTAACATGACAAGTTTTAATGGGGGATGTCATATCAAAAAGAATGGTTCCCTATGTGCGTCATTTTAGTCTCCGCCCCTGTCAGTGATGACGTGACATAAGTTACCCTTTTGGGGACTTACCCTTTTGGG
>NC_061853.1:37399324-37406824 GCF_019202785.1 Penaeus chinensis
ATAATATATATATAATATATTGCGTGAGCGTTTGTGTACATATATATGTGATATAGTTTAACATTCATTGCATTACATCTATGTATTGATTTATCTAGGTGGCTGAGGTGAACTTTTTATGTCACATTCAGCAGAAGGTCCGTCTGAGCGTGCAACATTTTCATTGGGTGACGTAACGGTGCCGTCCTCTTCCGCATAAGCGCACTCCTGACGTCACGTAGCCTCACGTCGTACGAAACGGGCGTATTTTCCGGGATTTACTGCATGTTGCCATTCCCATATCATCGCCTGAGTATTTTTCCACTTTTTGAGCTGGTTATGTCTATGAATTTAACGTGTGATTTAGAATCTATCTCCCCTCGACCGACGCAATCCCCGATGTCGGCTCGAAGCCGGAAATGAGGCATGAGCAATCGTTTATCTTATGACGAAGGATGCTGGATTGACACGTGATGGAGTTTGTGAATGATAGGATAAAAAAAAATCCTTCCAGCATTGCAGTGGCAAAGTATCATCGTAAATTCATTCGAGCTTTTTTTACCCGGATATTTGGCGACTATTAATTGATCTAACCATAAGTTTTAAGGAATAAAGTTGTAAAAAAAAAAAAAAAAAAAAAAGCCGATGTAGACACAAATTGCGTATAACGTTACCTGAGGATATCATTCTGAAAGTTTTACTGTCCCTTTGGTTACTTAAAGGTGCTACGAAGACGGTATGTGAAACCTTAAACCATTATGATATTTTAGCCGAAACTTTAAAGGTGCGGAGTTAAATGACTCAGCCATAGAGGGAAAGCCATGTGTGTGTATGTGTGTAAGTATATATATACACACACACATACACACACACACACACCAACACACACACACAACACACAAACATTAATACTAGTACATAATACAACATATATTTTATGTACTATGATATATAATCATATGTTTATTACATTTAATATATATACATAATGTTTATATACATTTATATATATACATCTAATAGACACGCAGCACACGCCCCACACCACACACACACACACACACTACACTAATAAATATTGTTTATTATACACATATATAAACATATATGTAATACATACACACACACACACACACAATCATAACAATAATAAACATATTATATATAGTGTAGTGTGTGTGTGTTGAAGGTTATGTATATAAAAAAAACAATACATACAACATGCATATACATCTTTATATACATACATTTATATAACATATATAATAATATGGTTGAATGTGTTTTGTTGTGTCACACAACAGATGCACACACACAACACACACACAACACACGCGCGCACACGCCACCACCACCAGCACACACACACACATAAATAGATATCGACGGCCACCTTCAGTCGATGTCGACTATGGCATTGTTGTCTCTACCCACTCCCGTATAGGTAGAGTCAATGCATGGGCGAAAGAATGTGAGGAGCAAGCTGTTTCCCATGTCGCACGCTCCCTGTCTCCACGCAGCTGAGGGATCCTAAGGAACGGCAAAGACCAGTACAGTTTGGCACCAGGGACGTTGCAGGCGTTACAGAACGAGGTGACAAGCGACAACGAACTGCCTTCGGGGCTCCCGCCACGGATTTTTCCTCAGAGTTGACTCCCGAAGCCTTTTCAACTTATAAATACCACAAGGCAGTAGACTGTTTTGTATAGGGTGGACTGGCATAGCCTTTTTGACTGAACTGCAAGGCAGCAGTTGTCTTGTATAGGATGAACTTCCATAGCCTTTGACCATGCACGGACTGAACAACAAGGTAGCACCATCGTATCTAAGTAAAACTAACCCCAAATGTGCAAATCCGTGCGTGGTGTAGGAACTCACACACGCACGCATCGTGCACTTGTGATGTGTGTATTTATATACGTACATGTAAGGAAGCGCGCACATGTGCACACTCACGGGTTAGTTTACTTATATAATATATATATATATATATATATATATATATATATATACGTAACATACATTTCGTTTCTTTTCCTTTGTCCTACCCAACACTCTGTAAAAAATGAAGTCATATTGGGAAGTCCGAATTCCTACACCTCCGAAACGTATCACGAACATTTTGTAAGAAATCTTCGTGGACACCCTTATACAGATAATTGCACGAACATAGAAAAATCAAATAATCACAAAGCCAGTAAATAATCCACAAAAAAACTGTCACAAGACCGAAAAACGCTCCCGTAAAGGCAGCAATGGACAAACTGGTTGATAAATAACGACAGCAACAACGTCCCACATGCAGCGTGTGGTCTTCGGCATCCTTACTGTGACCCTGACAATCGGACCCCCACGCAGGCATTGAGTTTCCTGTCTTGATCAAGTGAAGACGTACCGCTCGGCGCTGCTGAATCCTGGTGTGGCCCGTTGTTGGAAACCGAAGTCACTTCATTATCTAAGCAGTCAAGAAGGGAGTCTCTGAGCAGTGACATTTGAGAGCTCAGGCAATAAAGAAGTTGACCTGAGAGTGCCAGCCGTGTGCTCAGTCAAGGAGAAATAATCACATAAGTGTGCTCAGGGAAAAGGGTAGGGCAAGGCTGGGTGTAAAAACAGACATTCACGATGAACTGCTCAATGAACATAGACCACTACACGGACAATTCGACTTATTGTCCTATCCACTCGTTGTCTATGGCATCGTTCATAATTACCTTGTTTTCGTTTTAGGCACCATCGGTAAGTGGACATGTGTTTACGTGATACCGTTGTCATCTTTAGTATATAAACCAGAGTTTATATGTATTTTCCGTGTATTATTAAACCAATAGCAAACCTCAACGGCAATGATCTTGTTTTCATTCATTAACATTCAATATATGATATATCATCCCAAGAAGCCGTACATTCATATATCAACATTTTATTAGTTTTATATGAGATCATAATCACATCATTGCCCTATTTCTTACAACTTTTCAAATTGACCCTCTAGCGAACAGTGTTGCGTTGTGGTGCATATCGAGGTGTACGAAAACCAACGTGGCCATGAAACTGCTGATGATGAGCGTCTTCGCTTCTCTTCTCGTGATCTGCCTGATAACCCGACCCGTGATGGCCGAAAGGCTGATAGGATTTGTATGTGACATGACGAGGCTCGACCTAAGGGTCCTTCTTTGGCTTCATATTCTCTACTCGTTCTGCGCTCAGTTCGAGCTCGCTGCCATCGCGGTCGTGGCGGTGTGCAGGTAAGCCTTCTTTCTCTCTCTCTCCTCTCTCTCTCTTTCTCTCTCTCTCTCTCCTCCCTCCTCCTCCCTCCTCCCTCTCTCTCCTCTCTCTCTCTCTCTCTCTCCTCTCTCTCTCTCTCGCTGGTGCTGAAAAAAAACAATCACACAAATATTAATATTGCGATAACATATCTACATCACAAACATTCAATTTATTCTCATAGAACATCATATTTTTTTCCTAACAAAGTACAGCACTTCAGAAAATTCTGAAAGTGCAACATACTCCTGTTACCAACTTGCTCTGACCAGTTCATGATTCTTGAGCACTGACTCATCTGTGTATCATACATTCACATGCACAGCAACACACAGTGTGTGTATGTATGTATAATATGTATGTATATTATAATGTAGTGTGTGTGTATGTATATATGTTATATATGTATAGTTTATGTGTTGTATGATTTTGTGATATATATGTTATGTGTTTATATATTATGTAGTTATATATGTATAATATGTGCATATATAATTGATATATGTGTGAATATATATATATGCATTATATGTGTGCATATATAATATAGATATATGAATATGATATATTTAATATTGTGCATTAAAAATATGTGGGGTGCATCATATATAAATTTAAAATATATAATAATATAATGCATATATTTGTGATTACTATGTCAATAGATATGTATATATAATAAAATATATATGTAGTGCATTATATGTGGTGCATATATATATTATATATATATATATATATATATAATATGATTATATGTTTATATATATATGCATAAATATTATATAATATATATATTATATATATATATTACATACATAGATATACACATATACATACATATATGTACACACAACACTAACAACTCACAGACATATATATAATATAATAAATATATATATATAAATATATATATATAATAATATATATAATATAAGCACACAGACACAAACCACACACACACAAACGCACATATTTTATACATATACATAATATATATATACAAACAAAAATACATAATATATATATATAAATGTGAATATATATATATATATATATGTGTGTGTGTGTGTGTGTTGTGTGTGTGTGTGTTGTGTGTATATATAAATATATATAATATATATATATATTATACTTATATATTATATATATCCATAACTACAGAAATTTGTTTTTAATTTGTCTATCTATAATCTTTTCTTTCTGTTAATCCATCTATCTATGTCTATCTCTATCTGTATATATCTCTCTATCTATCTATTTGCTATCTATCTATGCATCTACATATCTATCCAGCTGACTTTCTGTCTATCCATCTGTCTATCTATCCACCTATGTATCTATATCCGTCTATCTACCTATCTCTCCATCCAGCTTTATAAGATACTACATACATACATACATATATATATATATGTATGTATGTATGTATGTAAAGAAATCAGAGCATGTATGTATGTTCTTTTTCCCATGGCAGGGCTGTTGCGGTATGGGCGTCCAATGCTCATGTACTGCGCCTGAGGTAGCTGTAGGTGCAGTGGTCGGAATCTTCATCTACTCCTTCGCAACCTCAGTCGTAAGTACTGATTTTTTTTTTTACTGTGATTATAGATTGTATTTTTTTGTTTTTTTTTATTTTGTGTGTGTGTGGTTGGCGGGAGAACAGTGTGTGTTTGTTATTAGTGGATTTATATTACGCGAGTGGACAGCTGACAGGACGGGTTAGAGGATTTCCGACAGGCTTCATCCTCACCAATATCATAACGTGGTGGTGAGATCCTGGCTCCTTGCTGTGATTGTTGGCTTAGTCATCATGACAGAAGAACCTCTCTGTTTTACAGGATATGGAAGTTAAATACTCTGGTGTATATTTGCTTTGTTTTTTTGTTTTTATGTATATATATTTTTTTTTTTTTTTTAGGAAAGTAGTTACCGCACACACACGCAAACAAAAACAGACACAGAACACACACACACTAACAGTTAAACTCACAAACGCACACGTTCACTATTTATCTTGGTTTATTTGATGGAATCATACACAAGATAAGATAGTTAATAGATAGATAGATAATATATAGATAGATAGACGAAGAAGAGAGAGAGAGAGAGAGAGAGAGAGAGAGAGAGAGGGAGAGAGAGAGAGACTTCATAAGGTTTATATATCCTGCTTCAACTTCCACGCACTTCCACTCACAATAACAACAATGGTCGAAGTCTCAAGGAAGTTACATAATCGGCAGAATCTCTCAGTGGATTTGTCGTTTTTTGTTTTGTTTTTCCATGTCAAAATGCTCTTTCTTGCGTCTGTCCGTAGTTTGAAAAAAGGAAGATAAGAAGCAGGGAGTGATTAAAGGAAAGCGAGGAGATGTGAAAGGGAAATAGGAAAAATGAAGAGGAAAACCAACATTCGTAGGAGAAGAGCAGAAAAGTAATAAAAAACACAACGAACTACTAAGAAGAAAGTGAATAATAATAGTAGAAACAATGGGAAAAGAAGAACAAGAACAATAAAACAAAAACTTTGGAAGAAGGAATATCGGATACGGAAGAAAAAAAATTATGAGAAGCACAAGTAGAAGATGAGGAATAACAAATCAAAGAAGAAACAGGAAAATACAATCAATCAAACAAACAAACAAACAATGAGAGAAAAAAATAACAATAGAATAATAAAGACAATGAAACGGCGTCTGGCGGGAATATCCCTTACGCAAGATATCGGAGGGTGCGCCTCGGAAAGGCCCGTGGACAGGGTACTGGGTAAAGGGTTAACAAACGGGGATATCTAATAATTGCTAGTTTAAGTGAGATGATAGTATATTTAGTTGTTAGTTTACAAATGCAATTGTTTGTCTGTGTATTCATTTATGTATTTATTTTTTACTGTACAGGACACTGAAAATGACTGAAAGCAAGCACTCTCTCGAAAGGGAATGTGGTAGTTTTGGTATCACACACACACACACACACACACACACATACACACACACACACACACACACACACAACACTTACACACTTACACAACAATACGATTTTCCGCTAAAGAAAACAAACAAACAAAAACAAAAAATCCCTCCATAATACCAATTACGGTCATAATTTACACGTCAATCCTAATTACAGCGCCTATTTTCCTCTTCAGTTTTTGCTTGGACCCATGATGGCCAATTACATCAAAGACCAAGAAATGGCAAACGTGGCCAACGGCGTCTACTTCTTCCTTAATACATTCGTGCCCATCATCACGACCATGTCCTGTTACGTGGCCATGATCATTGCGGTAAGAGCATGTGCGCTGCCTTGTTGTTACGAAGGTGTTTATATCTATCTATCTACATCTCTCTCTCTCTCTCTCTGTCTATTATATATTATATATATATATATATATTTACTAAAGTACAGCACTTCAGAAAAGTGCATATCTATATCTTTATCGATATCTATATCTATATCTGCATCTACATCCATATTAATATCTACGAGTACATCTATATCTGTATCTATATCTACATATATATCTGTCCGTAGCTATATATATATCTATCTATATGTAATGTGTATGTATGTATGTATGTATGTATGTATGTATGTATGTATGTATGTATGTATGTATGTATGTATGTATGCATGTATGTGTGCTTGTATGTATGTATGTGTGTATATATGTATGTTTGCATGTAGGTACTCATGTATCTATGTTTATGTGTGGTGTATGGGTGTGTGTATGTATGTGTTGAATGAGTGAGTGATGTGTGTGTTTGTATAGATAGATAGATAGATAGATAGATAGATAGATAGATAAACGTTCTGTATGTCTATTGTGGTTTACCCTTTCATATTCTGAAGTTTACTTACCACAGCGTACTCCTACTCACGTCCGTGGCATTTCCGCCCCGCCCTCCCTCCCCAGATGCGTCGCAACGGGCGGCGGATGGCCAAGGTGCAGTCCAGCCACTCCAGAGTCGTCAACAACGCCACCCGAGGAATGTTCGCTGTGTTCGTGTCCAACCTTGTCTTCGGTATTCCTCATTCCGTCTACCACATGTTGCCTCGTCCATCCCTGTCTTTCAGTATCATCGCCCATATCCTCTTCTATAAAGCACTTCGTCGTCGATCCATTTGTATTTATGTACTTCAACCACAGTTACCGTCGGCGCGTAGGCGAGCGCTTGTGGGCGGCGTGGGTGTGGGTGGTCGGAAGGTGTGGCGCCCCTACGCCCAAGACGCCCGCGCCTCTCACCACCAGCACCA
>NC_061853.1:37416824-37418005 GCF_019202785.1 Penaeus chinensis
GTTTTAATTTTACTATCTAATACTCGGGGCTTTTTTGTTCCCGTAACCCGTCTTACTTTATTATACCCAAAAAGATCCCTTTATTCTCCCCTTTCTGCTTAACCCCTTTCAGATCTTTTAGATCTTTTTTTTTTTTTTTTTTTTTTTTAATTCTAACCCACTCTTTTTTCCCTTTTCTATGTTTGTTCCCCCCCCGGGCCCCAATTCCCTTACTTAGCTGTTTAAAACTTTCCTTTGCTTTCCCATTTGCTATATTTTTTTCCCACTTTCCCCCTTTCATCTGTTTTTTTTTAAAACATCTCTCCAAAAAAAAAGGAAAAAAACACGACTTTTTTTGCTGTTATACCTTCCTTGTTTCCATTTTCCCGTCTTTTTATCTTTTCAGGGATATTCTATTTTTCCCAATACTATTTTCGTCTCTTTTTTCCTCCTTGATCTTTACATTTTCTTCATTATTTGGGAAAAGCTCAAACTGATATATCTATGTATTTTGTATATATTTTTAATTTTATATAATATATTATATATATATTTAAAATATATATATATATAAACACATATAAAAAATGCATACCCCAAAAACACAAAAAAACAAAAAACACGTATATATTTTATTGTAGATTTCAAATTAAAACCCAAAAACCCCGTCTGTAACTTTGCAGGCGAACGTCCCTAACCCTGAGAAAAAATATAATATATATATATATTATATAATATTATATATGTAAATAAAAGAAGAGAGAGAGAGAGAGAGAAAAGAGAAGAGAGAAGAGAGAGGGGAGAGAAGAGAGAAGAAGAAAAAGAAACAGACAGACAAAAAAGAAAGAACGACAGAGAGACAGAGAGAAAAGAGACAGACAGACATAGACAGGGCAGACCGGGGAGAGAGACAGAGAGACAGAGAGAGAGAAAAAGAGAGAGAGAGAGAGAAGAGAGAGGAAAAGAGAAGAGAAAGAGAGAGAGAGAGAGAGAGAGAGAAAGATATAGATGCATAGATATTTACAACAATTTCATAAATGTATTTGTTTTGTTTTAATTAAAAATATAATATAATAAAAATATAATTTATTTTATTTTTTAATATTCATATATATATTCATATTTTTTACACATACACACACACACACAAAATATATATATATTTAAAATATATATATTATATATGTGTGTGTGTGTGTGTA
>NC_061853.1:37418105-37424547 GCF_019202785.1 Penaeus chinensis
ATGTAAGTATGGATATATACCATATATACACCATAGTTCATAGATAGATAGATAGATATTGGTAATGGTGTATACCAATACTTATCATCTATATAACTACACATATATTTATATATGTATATCTATCAATCTATATCTATTTATCTAGCTATCTATCTATCTAATCTATCTATCTAACTAGCTATCATGTGTGTGGAGCGTTTGTTGCACCGGAGGGAGATATTACTGCCCTGTCATTCGGAAAATCACATATCCGATCAAGGCTCCATTGCGAAGACGTTAACACAAGTCACTAACATGTTACAACAGTCCATGATAGATACACATTTCCTATCCAAACCTCTATACACCCCCCCCCCCCCCAAAAAAAAAAAAGACAAATAACACAGACAAACAAAGAAAGAAAAGGACAAACAGAAAAAAATTACAATGTTAGAACAGATTTTTTTCTGTGGGTTTTTCCATTTCTTTAAATGACATCCCCGCTAAGCGAAATCTGCTGTTTAACTCGGTAAACCTTGGCAACACGGTCTGCATGCATTGGCTACTACAATCACACTCGCTCCCTTGCGTGCTAGAAACTGTGGTTTAATACTGGCACCGTACTGTAAAAAATCCTGTCTTTTGTTTGTTTTTGGTTAGTTATATTTAGCATCTTTTGCGTAATCGTGTTTTCGTTGGTTATTGAATTTTACTGTCAATTTTTGCATTTGAAGAAAAGGAGAAATAAAGTCTTATATAATCCTTCACTAGATTTATTAGAATAGGGATATACAGAATTATATCAATATGATTTCCCTTTCCAAATTACACAGAGGACAATTAATCAAATACAGCGTATGACACGACTATTCAGATAGGTCAATTAAAATATTCTTAACAGCTAAGTTAAGTTTTTCAGCCTTGGATACGAATAACGTCCCTGGACTGTACTTCGTTGACAAGATAGCATATCCTCTTTGAACGCAGCTTCGATCAGTGAACAAACCTTAATATACCACATTGAAAAATAAAAAACCATTCTCTGTCTCTCATCATTTACTTCCTCTCCTCTCATGTCCCCCCACCCCCCTCCCCTTCTTTCCCTCTCCCTCTCTCCTCTCATAACATACATACACCAGCTAATAGATAAAAAAAAAAAATTAGGGGGGGGTTATTTTTATTTTTAAAAAAAAATTATATAATAAAGAGAGATAGATACATATAATGATATACATATATAAAGTTATAAAATATACATAATGTATTTATACGCATATATACAAAAACATATGCATACATATACAACACCTGTATACATACATATATATATGTTATACAATACATTACATATACATACACATCTTCCACACACAGCACGCACACACATACACACAAAAGCACACCATATATAAATATATATATATATAAATCTATATAACAAATATACACATACAAACACACCCACACACACGTGCACGCACACCCACACTCACACACAACACCAGAAGCACACACAAATATACATATACATATATATACACTATATAATATATATATATATAAGATATACATAATAGACAGATATATATACATATATTATATGATATATATATAATGTATATATATATATATATAATATATATATATATATAATATATATGTATGTATATATACAACAGTGTGTGATATATATAAATATATATATAATAATACTATATACATAATAATATGTATAATGTATAGTATATTATAAATAAAATACATAAATATCATATCCAATATTTATAATATAATATATATATATATATATATATATATAAAATATATTAGTGTGTGTGTGGTGTGTGTGTGTGAGTGTTAGTTTTGTTGTTTGTGTTGTGTGTGTGTGTTTAATAATATATGTATAAATAATGTATATGTATATAAAATATGTATGCACATCACACACAACACACAAATACACACACAAACATAACATACTCATACATAACAAACACACACACTAACACAAACAACGCACACACAGCACACATAACAAACACACACAACACACCACAACACACACATACACACTCACACACATATATGTTATATATGTGTGTGTGTGTATATTATATATATATTATATATAATAAAAGTGTGTGTTGTGTGTGTGTGTGTGTTGTGTGTGTGTGTGTTGTGTCTGTGTAGGCATAAAAGATAAATAGTGATATTTTTGAGAGAACTGATATAAATATATATATATATATATATATATATATGTAAGTATGTAGTGATTACAGCATATTATATATATATACATATACATATATAGTTACATATATGTACATATGTGTGTGTGTATGAATCGTGTGTGCGCGTGATAGAAATATAATATAATATATATATAATATATATATAATAAATTATATATATACAATATGTATATATATGTATACATATATATATATATATATAAATAAATATATATATATATATATATATATTTGTGTAGTGTGTGTGTGTGCGTGTGTGTTAGTTTGTTTTTTTGTGTGTGTGTGTGTGTGTTTATCTATATGTATATTATGTATATGTATATAAATATAGTATGCAACACACATACACACAAATACAACACAAACATACACGTACTCATACCATACAAACACACACACACACAAACACGCACAACACACCACACAAACACACACACATACAGACACACACACACACACATACACACACACACACATATATGTAGATATGTGTGTGGTGTTAATAATAAATATATATATAAAGTTATATATATATGTGTGTGTGTGGTGTGTGTGTGTGTTGTGTGTGGAGTGTGTTGTCTGTGTAGGCATAGAAAGATAAATAGTGATGTATTTGAGAGACAGAATATATTATATAATATATATATATATATATGTAATGTATGTATGAATACAGCATAAATATATTATATATACAATACATATATAGTTACCTATATGTATAATATTGTGTGTGTTATGGAATCAGTGTGTGCGCGTGAATATATATATATTATATATATATATAATAATATATATATATTATATATATATACATATGGTAGACAAATGAATACATATATCGTTATATATATGTATATAATACACATACAACATTAAAATAAATGTCATATATACATATCTATCTATCTATCGCTATATATTATAATTGTGTTGTGTTGTTGTGTGTGTGTGTGTGTGTGTGTGTGGTTGTTACGTATAGAAAGATAAATAGTGATAGTTAGAGAGACTATATATATATATATAATATATAAGTAATTTAAAGTGATTACGGCGTAAAATTAAATACACACACACACATACAAAATATATATATATAAATTGTACAAATATTTATATAAGTGTGTGTGTATGAGTCAGTGTGTGCGCGTATTAGTGTGGTGTATAAGATAAATATATATAAATATATATATATATATATAACTACAATAAATGTATATAAACATATATAAACATATAAAATGTTATATATATACATTACATACATAAATATAAATAAATGTATACATCAATACATACATATATATATATATCTATATATATATATATGTGTGTTTGTGTGTTGTGTGTGTGTGTGTGTGTTGTGTATTTTGTGAATTGTTTGTAAGTGGTACATCTATATTGATAAATGTATATATATACACACCACATATATATATATATATATATATATAATAATAATAAATAAATACATTAACCACATACACACATAAAGTATGTGGAATGTGTATATATATTTACAATATATATATATATAATATATATAGTATATATGTCGTGTGTGTGTGGTGTTGTGTGTGTGTGATGTTTGTGTGTGGTGTGTGTGTGTGAGTGTTGTGTGTGTGGGGACTGTGTGTAGTGTTGTTGTGTGTGTTTATGTGTGTTGGTGTGTGTGGTGTGTGTGTGTGTTGTGTGTGTGGTGTGTGGTGTGTGCTGTGTGTGTGTTATTGGTTTGTCTTATATTTTACCGTATTCCTGTAAATCCCCCACGACATATGAACCCTTTATGTCCACGTCTCCAAGCCCTAAATAGCACACAAGCAGCAACAGCTTATTTATTGATTGATGCCCAGGAGGGAACAATGGGTGTGGGGGGGGGGTGAATGGGGAATGGAGGGAAGAGCGGAGAAAGAAGGAGGGAGAAGCGACATGGATGAAGAGAGACAATGAGGATTGTGTGGATGGGGTTGGTGTGGGGTTAGGGTGGGGATGGAGATAGGGATGGGAATCACAGGAAGGAGGGAAAGGGAGGGAGAGGCGAGTGAATGGAGGGATGGGGGTAGGGAGTGATAAGGAGGGAAAGGCGAGAAAGAGAAGAAAGAGGAGTGAAGGGACGTGTGTGTGTGTTAGAGAGAGAGAGGAGAGTAAGAAGAGAGAGAGAGAGAGAGAGAGAGAGAGAGAGAGAGAGAGAGAGAGAGAGAAGAGAGAGAGGAGAGAGAGAGAGAGAAAGAAGAGAGAGAGAAGAAGAGAGAAGAGAGAGTGAGAGAGAGAGAGACAGACAGACAGACAGACAGACAGGCAGGAAGAGAGCATAAAGTTAATAAAGAGAGAAGCAGTAATATAAAAATAAAGGAATAGATAGACGGGAAGTCGACGGGGAAGGTTGAATTGAGGGTCGGAGGGAATGTAATATGGAGGGAGAGAGAGAGGAAGCCAAACTGAAGACGAATAGGAGAATGTATAAGAGGAGAGAAGGATTCGACGAAAGGGCTATGGAGTAAGGTAAGGAAATAGAATGAGGGAGGGAAAGAGGGAGGAGAGGAAGGAGGGAGGAAGGGATGGAGAAGGAATAGAGGAGGGAGGGAGATGAGTGGAGGGAGGGAGGAAGGGAAGGAGGAAGAGAAGGAGAAAAGAAGGAATGGAGGAAAGGAGGAGATGGAATGGAGGGGGAAGGAAGGGGAAAGAAAGGAAACGTAATGGAGGGAGATAACAGTGACCGAAAAGATGGAGAAGATGAAGGAGAGAAAGATAAACGAGGCATGAGAATAAGTTAAAGAAAAGGAGAAAGGGACAAACAGTTTCAATCAATAGCAGGGAGAGAGTGAGTGAGTGATGAGGGAGAGGAGGGAGGAGGAGGGAGGAGGGTAGCTTTCAAACAAATGACCAGAGCGGAATGACGTCCAGTAAGTATTTTCAAGTATTATGTGAAACATTTGTGCGCGCTTTTGTGTGTGGTTGTGTAAGTATGTGTGAATACATGTGTGCGTATGCTTTTGTTGTTTTTTGTGTGTTGTGTATGTTGTTCCTACTCATCTAAACGATCGGGGCAAATCAACCACTACTTATAAGTGGTAGGTAAACAAACATTAGCCATAACCGCTGGAGTGGTTTCTATGCCTGTTTTCCACAATTATACCGTCGGTCACTTGCGCGCGCGGGCTTCAGGCGACAGTTTCGTATCCAAGGAGTGCCGCACCAACATGGAGGGGGAGGGGGGAGGGGGAGGGGGGGGGTTGGGAAGGGGTTGGGGGACGAAGGAAAGAAGAAGGGGGAGGGAGTGAAGGAAGGGTAGGTGTAATGAAGCAGGGGGATGGGAGGGTATTATGAAAGGGAGGTAGAAGGGAAGGAAGGGGAAAGAAGGAGAGAAGAAATAAGAACGGGAAGGATTTGAAAAGGAGAGGGAGGGGTATGTGGGGAGACGGGGTATGGGAAAGAATGACGGGAAGGAAGTAAGGGGGAGAAGGGTAGAGGATTAAAGGTTAGGAGGGAAGGAGGGTATAAGGTAAATAAGAAAGAAACGGAAGTAAAAAAAAAAAAAAAAAAAAAAAAAAAATACGCATCCATTAAATGACATGTTCAGCGAACACACCACTCGAACGCCAGGCAAAAAAAGGGTTACTGTACATGCATGTAAATATACTGGGACAACATAAGCCACATACAATATAATATAGACAATATATAAACCTCAAGAGCAAATCTTACCTTTCTCCCTGAAATGACCCACCAGAGTATTAAAATAATAAGCATACACACGCACACACACAACACAGGCACACAAACACACACACACACACACACACACACTCGCTACAACACACACACACACACACACACACACACAACACACACACACACCACACACACACACACACACACACTACACACACCACATGCATATCCATACACACACATACGATAAAACGCGACAGACTTACTTAAATAATTAATTTCGCATATTAACTGATAGCGTGCTTTGCCCTTGTTGGGTTTGCTGTATCTTTGCTGACGGAAGCAATAACAAGTAACGTACAGATTGTTGGTGGATATGTATCATGAGAGAGGAGGGGGGGGGGAAGAGAAGAGAGAGAGAGAGAGAGAGAGAGAGAGAGAGAGAGAAGAGAGAGAGAAGAGAGAGAAGAGAGAGAGAGAGAGAGAGAGAGAGAGAGAGAGAGAGAGAGAGAGAGAGAGGGGGGGCAGAGAGA
>NC_061853.1:37424647-37432560 GCF_019202785.1 Penaeus chinensis
TATAAAATGGTGTTTGGTTCGCACACCCAAGTAAGATCGTTTTATGGGTGACTATAGAAGATTGCTTTTACCACTATTAAAAAATAAAAATACAATAATATAAACCAATGGAGGATGTGGAGAATATAACCTATTTGGCCTTTTCCAGTGGATCGCCATAGATTCCGCTGCCCAAGAATAAAAGGTCTCTGTAAATGTTTTCCCCCCAATATCTCACAAGGTTTTATATAGCAAGCCCAAATAGAAAAATGATTCGACTTTGCACACCATCCAATCTCCAAAATTTATATTGTCCGACATATGCTCTTGTTTCGGAAGCTCCGCTAACATCCAAACTGTTGCGTTCCCTTATCCCAAACTGGATACCGTCAAAACGAATAGGAAGATAGTTTTTCGCTATTAGAAATCTCGTTATGCCCGTACGACGATCATCTCTTATTCGTATTCATTTACACTAAATTCGTTAAATGGGACTAGAGTAATTGTTAAAGTTATTCGCTCATAATAATAATAGTGTAGATAATGAAAATACAATATTAAGTGAAGACGATATATTAATAAAATACCATTATATCCCCCCTTTAGCTCTTTCGAACCCAATACCGACTCTTGTCGCTCGAATTTTAAAAGATTTAAAGATGCTCGAACGCATCTCTCATTGTCGTATGGACCGATAAGGCATCGTCGCAATGGTCCAGTCTTAGTGAGAGTGTCAAAAGAGAGATGAAGCAAAAAAAATATAATACGGAGGAAAGATACCAAAGTAATACTGATAGATCAATGACAAATACAATAATTTAGAAAATGCAAATTTTATACAATTATTGTGGTGTCAGCAATTGTCATGTGAGACTCTCGAACTTATAACCAATAAAAAGAAGAGTACACATTCGATATTGACGTATTGCGGAAGAATTTTACCCCTCAATATAGTCGAAGAGATGGCTTCGCCTATTTTAAAGAATTGTATAACTTTCAAGCAGTAGCACAATGATGGGTTTGCTTGGTTGTTCGATTATGGAATAATTTTCAGCTGGTCTTGCTATAACCCCTTCAAATCATGTCAATCCTGTCCAACATCGACAGGACTGACAAAACTAAGATAAACTAACTGGTAATTTTAGCTACAACTCGCGAAAATATAAATAGCAATTATATCCAATAATACTACTGATGATAAAAAAATATTAATAATAAAACTAATAAATAATAATAATAATAATAATAATAATAAAAATAATAATATAATCGTCAAAACTACATACCAAACTATGGTGGAACACAAAATGCGTACCTGGTCCCTTTCCAATTTTAGAACAGGTAAAACATTATCATTAACAAAAACAATGGAACACAACTAACGAAACTTTACCGAAAATTCCTCCTCGGCGTTTTAATATTGACAGTACCATTAAATTTTTTAATTTATAAAAAGCTTCCCAAAGTATTAGAGTGTATCATTGCGCATAATGATTACATCTGAACCGGAAGAAATAGAACTCGTAAGAAAATTATCAATCAACGTCTCAAATAATAGCGATAGCCTCCTAATCTGTTTTGAATCCAGAAACGCTCACGAATAAAAGATGCGCTTTGAGGAGCCCGTTACGATAACGCGTGATGAAATGGGCGTATTATTCTTTGCCACAAAAATGGAAATAGAGATACCCAAGATGAAAACGACAACAACTCTGATGATAACCGAGAATTTTATCCTCGTCGAAATTCTTGAATTTAATCAATGAGAAAAATATAGATTATAAAGATACACTACGGGATTAATTCAATTCCTTAAATTGTCTCGAACCCTCTCTAGCCATCTTTCAAAGAAGAACGAGAAATTCTAGACCAGTGAAACTTCACCCGTACAGAAAAATATAAAGAATAGGAGAGGACTGAAAATATCAGTCGAAACGTGGACAGACGAGAATATTAACCGCGTATATCGTTTCCTACTATTCAGGGAAAGGATGGCAACAGATTTGCCTTATTAATGAACATGCCCGATAATCTTTATATTTATGTACCCACACTTCTTACATCGTTCCTCATGGCCGAACAAATTAAAACCGTACTTGAAATGGCTAAAGAGAAAACTAAACATTTGATAAAAAATAAAGAAGAGCAGTCACGCGATATCATAAAATACAAGGACGATATCACTCAAAATTTTCTCGAAATATGGGGTAATAGCGGTAAACAAAATAAAGTAGAAGAGGCTTTTCGACAAGATATGTTATCTGCTCTAAAAAGCAAACAGAATATAGCAATAAGAAATAAAAAATTACTTTTTAATCTTCCCTTTCTCTTAGATATAAGTTTATACCGACTGCATCTGGCCATTAGAAGTATTATGGATATAGATTACTATATTAAAGTTCCAAATTTTTGGCGTATGATGGATATTGATGAAATGTTAAAATTTGCCATAAGCCTTATGCTTCTCACGCTAGAAAAACTTGTTAACGTTGGTCTAAATACAGCAAAACGGTTCTCGGAAATAGCCGAGGCGGCCAAATGTTTACATAAGGCAGAAGATAATGTTATGTTTTAGAGTCTAAAACATATATATATATAAATATATATATATATATATATATATATATAAATATATATATATATATATATATATATATATATATATATATATAAATATATAAATAAATGGTTGTTATTGTTTTCAGTGTCAATATTCGATGATAATAATAACATATTACCAATAAATGAGTTTTATTTCTTACATTCACTACAAAGATATTTTGGATTTAATTCTAAACCCATATTATCCACCACCCGATGAACCAACTGACGATGAAAATTACAATCTGATCCAGTCATTGTCAAGTTGGTCATCGTAAGCAGCGTACTTATATCATAATTAACTACAATCATTGGAAATACTATTGTTTTGGACATTGTGGTGCCATGTGGTAGGTTTCGAATGCTTATATCATCATCATCATCATCATTGTCACTACCACCATCGCCATCACCATCATCATTATTGCTATATTTCATAAAGAAACAGTCCAAGATACCCATTGTTTCTAATATATTCTTATAAACGCTACATGCAATCATAAATTCGATCATTTCTTCTCTATTATTCTCAATTATTTTTTTTAGGCGAGCAGCTGGATTATCTGCTCTGTACACCAATTCGAAGCAAATGTGCAAATGGTAACAAGCGTATTGAAGATGAGCCACATCCGATGAACCCCAAACCGTGTTCAAGTGCTTGTAGATGATACTGCCCACCGATACCGATGCTGGCAAGGCAGCGTATAGGAATACGTGGCGGTCGACATTGGGTACATATACATTACACAGCATAGCATCCACACTGCCATCCTCTCTCACCATTAAAATATTAGGACCGTCTATCGAGAGCGATACTACCCGTCGCCGCCTTTTGTAATATTGTTCTTCCTCTTCGACAGGTTCAAAAGGTGCCAATATAAACAGTAGAGGCTTAAAGATCTTTTCAACTCTTTTCGTTGAGCCACAACGTGCCGCTTCGATGGCCGTTGAAAAAGTTTTTAAATCTTTAGGATTCAATGACGAGAAATGGTGATGGCGGCGCTGTTGATTCGCGTTGCTAGGTGGCAAGCGCAGCGGCAGCGGCGATGGCGGTATTGGCCGAGTGATTTGCCCCTGCTTTGCTCAAAACGAGGACGTGAAATGAACCTAATATTATATTAATTACTAGGTAAAAAATGTATTTCCAGCCATGGTAAATCCGGCATTTTTTTGTCTATCCGATATCTCGTATAACCATACTGGAGAATGTTTGTGTAATTCTACATGGAAACTCCATTGGTTGAAAGTGCATTTCACTTTTTACTTTCATCGATTCCGAATAATGAAGAGCGTCACACAACAGGCGCGTCCAATCTCAGTCTTATTAGATAGAGCACCACCACCACCACCACGCAGCACCTGTCAGTGTCATTGTTCCATTTCCTGTCGGCGCTTTTGAATTAATCCAGAATTGACTCGTCTTGAACCAGTCTTGATTCAATTTCATTAAATTGGCAACGTGAACATTCTATTAACGATGCCAAAACTGTATTCGCATGGAATAAAAAGGATTCGCTTCAGCATGGCCGTATCCAATCCAAATTAAAAGTATATGAATTGGACATAAGAAGAGTGCAATGGGTTGCAATGACTTCTTGGAAGACCGAAAAGGTCGCGCGTGTGGAACCGTGGCCATAGGTAGACACGACTCTCATAATCGGTTACAGCTAAATAGTCCACCACAACATTTTTATAGGATACGTCTCCTGTGGCTCGTACGGGTAATACGTCCCTCGCCATATCTAGCGTTGAACGAACAGTATAATCCTGAATTGACGAACCAGGGGGGGTTATTATATATTATTATAAACCCTTTACTATTATTAATATGGATCCCTTTTCCTTCTACTTTTTGTTTTAACAACTCGCATTTTCATTATTAATTAATTATTATTTTATTACCGTTGTAAAATATCCTTATCATTATTCAATACCGACACATTTGTTCATTTTTCTAATTCTATTTTGTAAAATTGTATAGGCACTTACCTACCCGAAGCCAAGAATTTTAGAGTACATCATTAGTACAAGTTCTATGTATTACGATTGAGTTTTTAATAGCTTTTGTATTAGAAAGGGTGAGAATTTTAGTCAAGTCCATATGCAATGGATCAATAATACATGAACGATAAACTCTTCTACCCCTGACGAGATGTACACCAGTTCCATAATAGCATCATTATGGCCCTGAATACAGGCTTTAAATTTTATTTTTAGGAATCAATATTTTTCCCATTCGCTACATTTTATCATTAAAGGACTAAAGGCATGCATAGTATCAAAACCACCGCAAGAGGTCGCCACTATTGTTTCATTTCAAGCAATTTCTCAAGTTTATAGTACAGAATCAAAAACATGTTTCGTGAAAATGAGATGATATAGAGCTATTCGTTTGAGTATCTCGTAAAGTAAATTTTATGCCTTTGCTTCCACGAAATCGGTCTGACTGATTATCAATTTTCCATCAGATGAGACAAAACTCTTTAACGAGCACAATTCTTGAGCACACTATCCTAGGCTGCCTCGATTCTCTCATTGGTTCATCATCTTTTAGTCTTTTTTTTTATATCATTTTGTTAATAAAGTATTGATATGTTTAAAGATATGCCATCCTCAAGTTTTTCATCGATTACATTCCCATATACATATATGTATTCTGTGTGGTCGTGCCATCGTGGCCAATACCATCCTAATCCAAGTATCAATGTCCGGTTTCTTAAAAATAAATCGCCGGTAAACGTATAGTTCCAATCATGTCATCGTCATCAAAACGTCTACTTTCCCTCACTATCAATCACTGCTCTGCATCTTGACCCTGTCTGAGATGTCCCAGACATCGGTATAGTCCTTGTACTCCGGATACTATATTGGTATCAACGCGGTTGTCGGGTGTTTTAAAATAGTCCTATGATCACCTACAAATATGCTGGTTATATTCCTATCCAGTCCAAAGAAGACAACAGGCCTTAAACTGTATTCTCTCGACATCTCATAGTCTAAGCCGCGTCCGAAATACTGATAAATACTCGGTAATAATTCCTTTCTACTTTTTAATGGTGTATGGTTATTATCGTCGTTATGATATTTATTCTCCCATTGGCGATAAGCTACCACTGAAAGGTAACAACATTTTGACTCAGACAAAATCAATCATTGTTCCGTGATTTAATTTTTCTAAAACAGTATTATCCTTCTTGTTCCACCAGGCTATATCTGTCAAAAATATTTTTACTTTTACATCGTAAACGACCGTTTTGAATGGTGGTGGTGGGAGGCGCGGTGACGACGGACGGCAGCCGACACGGCAGCGCGGTGCAGCAGCGACAGCGAACTGTTGCGAATTGTGAACGACGGCGGCCAGCAGCAGCAGCGACGATGGCGATGTCGGCAATGGCGATGGCGCAATTATATTCACATCTTGCGTAGCGTGTAACTTGCCTTTTGGTCAGTCCGTCTAGCCAGAGCGCACATTGTAATATATTACTTTTCGCTGGCCCTTTCATTTAACTGATCCATAAGAGCGTGTTTACCATCGTATGATAAATTTCGTTACCTTGATAACACACTTCCATCACAGACGGCCACCAACATCTTCCCAATACTCCTGATAGATTAGCTTGAGGGACGATAAACCGATCCCTCACGACTCATTAATTGATTTAAGGGACACATTAGCCACCATGCTCCAAAAACACTCTCAAAGTTGCGAGCCAAGTGCTTTTGGCGTTATATAACATAGTATTTTGTGTGTGGTGCCCTTTGATCCGACCAAATATGGTAAATAACCTATTTAGACCTATTAATACTATGATAGCTGCATCATAGAGTAAATGAAGAGTTTTTACACAACAATCCATTGTGGTAATAATGTGAATAACACGCACAAAAGTTCATAATCATTCTAAAAATAATAAAGCAGTTCGGTAACAGGAAAGCCCGTATCTTTATCGACCATCTACATAACATCGAAATGACTGCTCTTTGATTATTCATTTCCACTCTGTTTTTAAAATTTGATTCAAAGGTATATTGCTATATCATAAAGAGTAATCGAGAAATATATAATCGACCTCTCTACAAGATATGTTGGGCGGAGTCAGTTTCGTAATCTTCGCGTTATCGTTAACCCTCACCCACAGCTGTTGTTTTGTGGTATTGTTACCCCGGTTGCATCAGTATAAGTAATATTAATCATTCATATACCGCTCGTCATTGACGATAAGAGTTTAGACCAAAATTCCTTTTCTAGAAAATCTTTTTTCCTGCATCCCATAATCTCTGAGAGTATTCCAAAACGGACCAAGCCTCGCCACTGCCGCACCCCTTCCAATGCCACTACAGAGATAATGTCTCCTACGAGTGACGAACTAATACACCCAGGAAAACACTAAATGTTTTTCCGACTGTAATTTATTTTTACCATGGAATCCAGCTCTCTAGACAGTCCCATCTATCGTCCCCCCCCAGAAGCATTCGTCCATTTGATAAAGAAATAATTAGAGATTTTTCCATGGCAAATACAACATTATAAATTTTTCCATTTTGAATGGATAAGAGAACTCATCTCCATTTTTTCAAAGCAAGATCCCTGATAAATTTTCGGACACGGAGCATTGGTCTCAAAATGTTCCACTACCGCAATTTATCAATAACCTGCTTGAGTGTTTCTGTTTTCATCGTAAGATACGATGAATTGATAGGATCCGCGAGAAACATACACCACCCCACGGATGTATTACATTCTGCCAGTGTCACTAGATCAGCATTTTTTCCGTGTTCAAAAACCGCGAATATAATATGTAATCGCTAAATAAATTTGAGGCATGTTTGGTAACCCATTATGAACCGGAAAAATGCCCGCGTGTTTCTTTTCTTCATTTTTATTATTAATGGTACTTGAATGTATCGTCACCTTTGGTGAATAAAAACTTTTTAATTTTTTCGTACCACCGTTTTGACCGACTTCCCACGAAAGGTGGAAGCGCGTGTGCATATACCCTTGCTAACAAAAATATAGTTTCCGTCATGGCGGAAGCTATAACCCGATCTTCTCGTCGTACAGTCAAGTCAACCAACAAGTGGCCAATATCAACACCCATATTAATATACATAGGGTCCTAAAAATTCCAAAGTCATGAGTCGAGGTGTATCGAAAGAATGTGTCTCGGCAGGGGGATTTGAGCCAAGCAGTTTACCCATTATGGAACGTTTGACGCAATGCTACGCTGTTGCATATGAACGAATTTTGATTTTAACCGGCAGTGATAGTGTGCATAGCGTGACTAACAGACAAGAGCATGACATCAATTTAGTCCCGTCCCACATCACTATCT
>NC_061854.1:0-5540 GCF_019202785.1 Penaeus chinensis
CCTCACACAAATATGAAAAGAGAAAGGAAATATCAGAAAAGAGAGGATGAAGGGGGAAATATAAGCTCCAATCATAAAGTGAGCACAAACAAAATAGAGCGAGAGAAGAGAGAGAGAGAGAGAGAATAGAGAGAGATAAGAGAGAGAGAGAGGAGAAGAGAGAGAGAGAGAGAGAGAGAGATGGGGGGGGAGAGGATGATAAGAGTAGAGAGAGAGAGAGAGAGGGGGGGGAGAGAGAGAGAGAGAGAGAGAGAGAGAGAGAGGAGAGAGAGAGAGATAGAGAGAGAGAGAGAGAGAGAGATAGAGTGAGGGGGGGGGTGGGGGTGGTGAGAGAGAGAGAAGAAAGAGAGAGAGAGAGGAGAGAGAGAGAGAGAAGAGAGAAGAGTAGAAGAGAGAGAGAGAGAGAAGAGAGAGATAGAGAGAGAGCGAGAGACAGAGAGAGAAGAGAGAGAGAGAGAGACAGAGAGAGAGAGGAGGAGGGGGGGGGGGGGGGAGTGAGAGAGAAGACCACTAAATATAGCAATAACAAGGACAGATATTTCACTTACCAAAACCAAGAATCTATCCGTTGGCTGAAACGTTCTATTCCCATAACTATTTAGAAAACGTCGTAAATAATGCAGCACTGGGCTCATCACAACGCCATGCCAAGTCGAGATCAAGCACACTGGTAAATAATCAAAATCAAAAGATAATTCTGGGAAAAAAGTAATCGCCGTCCGAACTATTTCGACACTGCCCACCTGCGATCCCTCCTGAGGGGAGCGCGACTCAAGGGAAACCTTTGCTCTCATCACATATCAAGTTCTCGAGCAAAAACAAAAAGTAAAAATAAACAAAACATATACGCACTAATGCCATGGTTTAGCAGAAATTACAACCAAACTTATTTTTTTTCTATCAAAAATAAATGCAAAAAAAAAAAAAAAAAAAAAAAAAAAAGAATGAAAGTAGGAAAAAAAAAAACTAGATCACAAACAAGCAAAAAATTTTTTTTTTCCCCTAAAACTATACTGATATCTCGTACCGTTTCTATCACGTATTAAAATGACATTATTTTCATTCTTTCCTTCTCCTAATAATCATCACTCTGGGTTGCAGGACATACTGGCTCGGTTAAACACCCACAGCGATTCGGCTCGTCCATCCGACAGCATCGTTATTTCCTATGTTTTGCGCGTCCCGGTGAGATCCACAGGCCATGCCAAAGGCAAGGAAAAACAACAGTTCTTTCAAATATTGCCACATAGAGTAGAATGATTAGGTGCCAAGTTGTGTTATAAATACTGGAATAGAAGAAACTTTACTAAAGAAGAAACTATCATTAGCATAACTTAATCGTCTAACATTGTTATTTTCTATTCAATCACACTCATAATTATCACCATTCTTACAAATATTGCATCACAATTCATATCACCTTATTACTATTTAACATTAACTTATAATCATTATTATTACAATCAATAATATCAAAATTATTCATTAACTCATATATTTCTCATAAAACATAATTAATAATTAAATAAAAAGTCTCGCCAATAACTATACGTACCCTCAAAGGCCTGTCCCGACTGTGAGCAAAAAATATCAATTTTTTCATAAATAAGGTTTATGCCACTGAACATAACCAGCAGCAATGGTTACACATCTGAGAATTGCAGCATGTTGATGTATACAAGGTTTACTACCCTCCAAATATTTTTAAATGATATATATCGAAATTAGACAGCGTTCAAACCAGCCAAAGAATAGATAATTCCATAATCACCATTTCTCATTGTTAAAAAGTGAATAATTTTTCCTTGCATAATTAGTGGATCTGATTTTGACAGTTCATCATGGATTTATATTAATCTAACCATACTCAACTTGTCTCGCTGATAATATAAATAAATATATATATATATATAAAAAATATATAAATATATAAATATATATACACACACACACACACACACACACACACACACACACACACACACACACACACACACAGACACACACACCACGATCACCCACATAATATATAATAAATATATAAATAATACATATATATATCTATATAGAGAGAGAGAGAGAGAGAGGAGGAGAAAAAAGATTCAAAAATGTATCTATATTTATATATATAGTATATAAAATGTATATATTATATATATATTATATATATATAAATATATAATATATATATATAATATATATAATATACTGTGGTGTGTATGTGGTGTGTGTGTGTGCGTGTGTGTGTAGTGTGAATGCATGAATCTTTCTATCTATCTATCTATTCCATATCTCTCTATCTATCGTATGACTAAATATACCTATCAATCTATATAATATTATCTGGTCTATCTATCTGTCTATCAATTTAATCTATCTATCAATCTATCTATCTCTCTTTCTGTTTATTCTATCTATTTTATCTATCTGTAGAGTCTATCCTATCAATCTATCTATCTAATATGCATATATATACGCATGCACAAGACACACACAAACACTTACACACACACATAACAGATAAGGACATTTCAAACCAATAAACCACGTTTCATTCTCTCAACATCAGCAAAACACAAATCCTAATCTTCTAACTGATATTTATAAAAAAAGTGACTTCAGTTCAGCTTTAACAGTTCTAAACCCGAGTCGACCAAAACGTCGCTGAATCCGCTTCTGGTCGATGTTTAACCAATCAGTTCTGATAATCCTCCGCTATGTATTAATCAACACGAGCGGTAGAGATTACAATTTTTCTACCGAATTGCATGGGTGAAGTTCAAGCCATTGTAAAGATCGATAGTTGTTTGATCTCGTGAGGCTGTTCACTCGGGTTTGCAAATGCTTTAGTGTTCTATACTTCATTTGGTTGTCCGCGTATAACAAAGGTGTTCTGCTTACTGAAAGAACATGAACATATAAAAATAAATAAAAAATATATATATATATATATATATATATAAACAATACAACACCTCCATATATACACACAACACAACACACACACATATATATATATATATAGTATATATATAAATAATAAATAATATATAATATATATATGATGTGTGTGTGTGTGTGTGTGTTGTGTGTGTGGTGTATGTTTGTGTGTGGCGTGTGGTGCGTTTTGTACGTGGTGTAAAAATATCTATTGTATGTTACTTTGTCTAATGGGATAGACGTTTATAAAACCAATTCCATTCTAGAACTCGTCTTAACTATGAATCATGGTGCTTGAAAGCGAGTGTGTTTCTGTGTAAATCTAACATCTTAAGTGTTGGCTTGCGGAGAGCTATTATCTATCGCAGTCATGGCTTCTTTCCTTCATCCCAAAACCAATATACTTGGTTGAATGTAATTTTCTGCATTAATCCTTGAGAAGGGAAGATGCTTCCCAATCATGTTCGTTTATTTTGACAGTAGCAATCAATTAAATCACGTCTTTTTTAAACTGACGATTCTTAATTAGTTACGTAAAAAGATACTAGATTTCAAGTTTGTTACTAAAATAAAAAAAACTGACCCTTATTACAAGAGTGCAGTCATTTCTTTCCTCCTTGAGTCTCATAGGAATCCTTATCGATGGAAAGGCAGGTGGCAGTGGGGAAGCAAGAGCTCTGCTGAGAACTAGAAGGGGAGGATCAAGAGGAGTGTGCAATGTAGTATGGCAGATTTTGAACCCTTTCGTTTCTCCTTCGTTTTTTACTATATTGCGTGGTTAAGAAAGTTTTTTTGTTTAAATTCCTAGTTGTATTATAATTATTAAATTCTTATGTATTATTGTAATCATAGCATTAATGGTTAATATTGTGATTCTTAATATCACTATTTGATTATCATTACTGTATATTAGTAATAGTTATTATCATCATTATCATTACTGCCATATCATGAACATTACTATCATCATTAAACATATGAATATAATATGTATGTATGTGCACACAAACATCCACACACAGACACACCCAACACACAACACACACACACACACACACACACACACACACACATATTCATATATAATATATAGATATATATATGGATAAAAAAGATATATAATATATATGGTAGAGATCGACTTCCTGCGTCTTTTCGGTCTCGAAAACTGGCTACCTCGTCATGTTCTCGACTTCGCGTCAAAACCAAGGCACGGCGTACCTTCTACCACGACTTTCCCCTCCTAAAAGACCCCCCTCACATGCCGTCCTCAGCCTGCCCGACACTGAGGGGAAACACACTCCCCGTCGGCCCCTTCACACCTCAATTGCCCGCCCGGGTCTTTAGCCAGGTGAACGCTCTCCGGGCGCAACCTGGGCCACACCAGTCCCCCCCCCTTCCTGAAGGGGGCACCTATCTGTTTTTTGTTCCCCTTTTGATAAGCAAAACCCTTTTGGCGAGAAAAAAGGGGGGGACAAAAAAACAAAAGCCCTTTTTTTGGGCCCTTTTAGGACCAGGCCATCAATGGACTGGGGCAGGCGCGAATTGTCTTCCCCTTTCCCCGGGCGCCACACCCTTTCCTGGGGAAACCCCCTTTTTTAAGCTGCTGCCAAAATTTTAACTTTAACAGCGGGTTTTTCCCTGCCGGGTAAATCCTCCCCTTCCCCCACCCTTCTCCGCCTTCTCCGTTTTGCCGGCCACCCTGCGCATAGTCCCCCGATCCTCCGACCTGAAATTTATTTCCGGGGCCCCGTCCCCCACCTCCCTCTTTCATACACCCTTCTCTCCCCCCTTTTTCCCCCTTCAGGGGTGAAGATGGAAACCCCCGGGGGATCCCCCAAAATGGGAGTCTCGGTTTCAATAAATTTAGCTTTTGCACTGTTTTTTTTTTTTCTACCATAGTAAAAAAACACAGAAGAGTGTTTTACCATTTAAAAAAATAATATATTAAAAATATAAAAAAAATATAGTAAAATAATAAAAATGCGCGTTTTGGGGTGTGTATAATAGATATGAAATTTTTATAACAAAACAAAAACCTAATAAAAAAAAAATAAAAAAAATAATATATTGTATAAACACACAAAACACACCACACACACACACACACACACACCCCACACACATATATAATTAAAAATAAAAATATTATTTTATATATATAATATACACACGTATAAAATTTGATAATGCAAATTTTGTTAATTGATGTAAGTGATTATTTTAAAATAAACAGTTAAAAAAAAGCCAAAATGTACTTTTTTTTTTTCAAAATTTGGTCGGCAAAAGTTGCGTGATCAGTAGCAGTGTGAAGAGCCCTATAAGAATTTACAAAGCATGCCGTTAAAACCCAAAGGCAAAGATTACAAAAGTTAAATTCCCCCCATCCCCCATTCGCGCAGCTCATGCGAAAAATATTTCAATTTGTGAAAAATTTTTTTCATAAAATTTAGTTTGTTGTTTTTAAAAAAAAAATGAAGCAAGAAATTTAAAAAATTTCCGGGAAATGAAAATCGAATTTATTTTTCTTTCCCACATTCGGACGTCACTTTTTAGGGGCGCAGAAAAACCCCATTATTAAAAAACAATCTTGTATTTTA
>NC_061854.1:5640-10640 GCF_019202785.1 Penaeus chinensis
ACATACAATATATGTATATATATATCATATAAAAATGTTTATATATACATATAAACATATATATGTGTTTATATGTATATTTATCTCTCTCTCTCGCTCTCTCGCTCTCTCTCTCTCTCTCTCACATCGGCTCTCATCACTTCCGACTCACATCTCATCCCTCTCTTCTCTCCTCTCTCCCTCGTCTCTCTCTCTCTCTCTATATATATAGTATATATATATATATAAATATATATATATGTAATATTTTAGATGCACACACACACAAACACACAACAAACCACACAACACACACACACACACACACACACACACATATGTATATACACACACAGACATATATATAACATATATATGATATAATAAATATATATATATATATATATATATATATATAAATATAATATGTATAAATATACATTACTTTGTTTATATATACATATAAACATATATATTGTGTATATGGTAATCTCTCCCCTCTCGTCTCTCACTCCTCTCTCTCTCTCTCTCTCTCTCTCTCTCTCTCTCTCTCTATATATATATATATATATATATATATATATATATTTAGATGCACACACACACATACACACACACACACACACACACACACACACACACACACACACACACACACACACACACACATATGTATATATATATATATATATATATATATGGATGCATGTTTACATGTATATATATATATATATATATATATATATATATATATATATATATATGTATGTATATTTATATGTCTATATCTTATATGTCTATATTCTATATGTATATTTATATGTATATATATATATATATATATATATACACATATGGCTTTATTTCCTAAAACAACAGCTTGAACGACCAATCAGTGCTAGTCTGGAAAAAATCGACCAATCACAGAGCGTTAACCACTAACCTGAGGCAGCACTAATGAGGCTAACCAATAACAGTTTTATGATGAAAAAATCACATAAAATGTGGTTAAATGACGTTCAATAAGGCAAATAAGAGAAATTCCTGAGACGTTAATGCCAGTAAATGTTGTTTTTTTTTCTATTTAGAGTCAGGTGCAATGGATCACTTTCACCAGTAAATGCCATTTATTCATCTTCACCACCTTTATGAATAAACTCTTAAGTTCTGATATCTATATATCTATGTCTATATCTGTCTATCTATCTACATATCTATCTATATATATAAATATATATATAATAATAATATCAGAACACATAAGTCTATATAGATAAATACATAAATATATATAACTGCATACATATACTTACATATATATATATATATATATATATATATATATATATATATATATATATATATACATAGATACATATGAACACACACACACACACACACACACACACACACACACACACACACACACACACACACACACACACACATATATATATATATAAATATTACACACATGTACATCTGTGTCTCTAACTCTTTCTCTCTCTTACTCAGTACATTTATCCCGTTTATGTTTTTTTTTTTTTTCAAACACACAAGTCAAAAGCATTTCATTATAATTTCATAAAGAGAGTATGATACACTGCAACAAATTTGTTAAAATTATCTTTTCTCATTATCCATCACTTAGTTAATCCCTTGCTTACATAATAATATTATATTAGGGTTTTAAGAGGTGTGTTCATATATTCATAACCATTGTTATTGAATATTTATTATAATTTGTTGTTCTAGAGAAAAATAGTCATACTGAAGGAAGTTGTAAATTTTCATTCAGAATTCGTTGCCGATGATGTCGGAACTCCATTAATTCATACTAAACTAAACTTATTGAGTGAATTAGATTAGGCCCCCATCAAGTGTTTCCACGCTCTCCGCGAATCGGCCAAGGCTATCCTTACTTACGTTAGCCATATTGTTCTTTTTCTGTTATTCTGCCTCCTAAATGTTTTGATCTTCCCTTGGTCGATTTTTCCAAAGAAAAGTCACAGTTGCACGCTCTCGATGGTATTTATGAGGCTGATGGGAGCGGAGGAGGATCGCCACGATGGACGCTACGAGTGGTTTCGGGCACTCGCTGATGTCTCTCGTGCGGGGAAGTGTTTACGACCTCGGAAGTGTTTCGAAAATATCATCGTTGCGAGAAACGAGACAGTAGCTTGATTTACGATGTAAACAAACCTCTTATGATCTCGTATACTATGGGTACATGTCCATCACTTAGTATCTTCTGTTCTTCGCCTAGTCTTCTAACTCCACAGAGTCCTACAACAACCCATTTAATGAAAGGGAGTTCCTCAAGTAAGTCGGATTCACTTCTCTTTGTCCTTATAATATATATGCAAAAGTTCATCAAAATGGGGAGATTTTTAGCACGGTCTACTCCGGAGCGATCCTGGCCTTCCCTAGTGTGAGTATCAGAGGCACATATATGTATGATTATATTTTATACACTGCTTTAATTTATGCCGTTATGTTACACCTATGCAGACATAGTTGTTCACATCCTCAAATGCACGATGCACTGCGTATATGTAGTATTTTCGTTCACATGCTCAATGGCAAGTAACACCTTTACACATGCTCCTATGAATAGGATAAGCATACATACTCTACTAAGTAACAACTACACACATACAACATGCCTCCACATATATAGACATATGAGCGCAACATCTGCACATACATAGTTGTAGACGGCACCTAAATAAGGCGAACACACATGGCGCACTATATATACACGTACCGTTATGACTACACACACACACACACACACACACACACTCACACACTAATATATATATATATAAATATTATATATATAAATATATATATATATATATATTTATATATATATAGCAGTAACAATGCTTACGCACACGGGTTTATGCGTCCAAACAATTTATGAGTACACATAATGAATCACCCCCATACAGGCATATAATAACATATATATATATGTATGATATGTATATATAAATGTATAAAATATTTATGATATATATATGTTAATAAGTTACAACAATACACACATATAGGATAATATACATAAAACACACCCATGATACAACATATACAAACATATACATATCCACACATATGAATGCATACACACATAAGCACTTATCTAACGTATATATACAAATTATGCCCTCATGTAACAGCACGGGGACAATATATATATATATATATATATATATATAATATATATTATATACATAAATCTTGTTAGCATATAATATTATTTATATATAATTTATTATATAAATATATATATATATATATATATATATATATAATAAATCAGCTATATACTTGCCACGGGGGAAGGCGTAATCTTAACGATGAAAAAAGATAACCCGTGCTGTGATGAACATCTTTTATTAAGCAAACTTTTTTCAAGACGACCGACTTCATCTCAGTGCTACAAGAAGGAACAGACAAAATATATACAATAGAGCCAGACAAGGCAAGAAAATAACAATTCAAAAATTACAAATTCTTAAAAACAAGCGAAACAAAAAGAACAAATGATGCAACATTAGGTGAAACGTATTACATAGTAAAATACGGAAAAACGCACCATAAAGCAACTAAAATGCAACTACAGATCACAAAGATTACACCGTTGTTGTTTAACTTTGGTTTCATGAACATGGATTCCGAGATCATGAGGTCTGTCGAGTCTGTTGGCATATTTAGACAGAATTTTTTGAAATCGCCGGTGAGTGAAAGGGTGGTCTTTCCGAGTGTGAGTGTTGCGTATTGCAGGGAAACGCCGGTTTGGCTCAGAGTTTGAGTGCCCTGTTTCTTTTGGATTATCATCTTCATATGTTTCAAGATTTCTTCAATCTTCAAAAATCTCAAGTCAGACGAACATATTGCAATTACAAAACCTGATTAAAGGTATGGGGCAATGTGATACCTAAATAAAACTGATTATGTTGACTAAACTCTCCTCCATAATACTTTCTGATTCGTCTAAATTCAACTTACTAAATGTCAACTTGGCCACCCACCTGGTTAAAACTAGAGTGACAAACTAAACATAATTATATGACCCTGAAAAACAATCCTTGATGATACCATATATCATTCTATCTTTTAAGCTGGTTTCTCTGCTGTTTTATGTTACTGTCTTTAATTTTGAAGATGAAGAAATTCTTGAACAATGGAGAAGTCCATAGAACAGGCCCACCTCTGAGCAAACCACGTTTGCATAATACAAATATATACATATACACTCTTATATCGATATATGTATAAATCTATGTATCTATCCATCTATATATATGGTATATATATGTAGTATATATGTGTATATGTTATAAGTATATAGAAATATACAACATATTATATATATAATATATATATAGATATGTATATATATATATATCTATATATAATATAATTTCTATATTATTTAAGATATATGTATATTATACACAAACACACACACACACCCATATATATATATCAATATATATATACATATATATTTATACATATAAATATATATATATATACTATATATATATATATATATATATATACATACATACATTAATATAACAATATAATTATATATTATATATACATATTATACAGTAGTATACATATTTAACATACATATACATATGTATATATTACAAATAAATACATACATACAACCTATATGTATATAAAAAAATGAATAACTTTAAAGGTTTTGATATTTTTTTCATTATATATTCATGCATATATGTATATATAGCATATACATTAATTATATATAATTATATATCTATATATATATATGATATATATGTATATATAACATATATTGTACGATATATGTACATAATACACACTTATAGTAAATATATCTATATATATATATAAATGTATATATTCATCATAAGATATATGATGTATAATAATATACGTATTTTATATATATTATATATATATATATATAATATATATATATTATATATAAGTATATATCTTATCTGTATCTA
>NC_061854.1:11809-17891 GCF_019202785.1 Penaeus chinensis
TGTTTGTATGTGTGGTGTGTGTGTGTGTGTGGGGTGTGGTGTTGTGTGCGCGTGTGTGTTTGTGTGTTTATTTTTTTGCGTGTTTTTTGAGTGTGTTCTGTGTGTGTTTGTGTGTGTTTTGTGTGTGTGTTTGGCGGGTTGAGTTACAAACTGTACGAATACATGTTTGTATGATCTTTTTTGTGATGTTGACTATTTCGGTGATAAAGGAACACGAAAGAAAAGGAAAGAAAAAAAATAATTTGAAATTTTTAAATTTTGTTTGTTTTGTTGATAACACCGTGCGTATATATTTTGTAATGTTTTTGTATGTGTGACCATCTTGGGGTGACTGTCAAAGCAAAGAAAAGACAAAAAGGAACTTCTTAAAAAAAAAAAAAAAAAAAAAAATGTAAAATTTTTCTTGTGATTATCAGAGAAAGAGATAAAAAAAAAAAAAAAAAAAAAAAAAATGAGGTACAAATAATGTTTTTGTAATTGTCAAAGAAGAATGAAAAAACAAACAAACAAAAGACAGTCATAAATAGAAAGAAAAAAAGAAGAAAAAAACGAAAAAAAATCAGCAATGGGGAAATATATAAGGGAAACTTGTATTTTACGTTTATTAACACCCCTTTTTGTACATTTTAAAATAAACTTTGAGATTTTTCGTTTCCGGCATGGGTTACAAAGATTCTGATGTGGGGAGACAGACATCCACATCTGCTGAGACTGCATCATTTTTTTCACGTTTTTTTTTTTTACCCTTTGTATTTTAAGCTCCGTTTTTTTTTTTATTGGTTTCTTTTTACTTATTATCCTTTTAATGCCCCTTTTCCGGAGAGATAGTTACTTTATTTAAGATTTTTATTCGAATCGCAGCAGATTCTTTTACTTTCTTTTTTTTCCCATAATTAAATTCTTTAATGTTTTCTTTTGATTTTTTATTGTTTTATGTGATTGGTTTTTTATCTTTTGTAAATTTTATTTTACTATAAAAATTTTATTTATTTTTTATCTTTTTTTTTGTGCTACGCTGAGTCCGCGGGGTTATGTAACCCCCACATTTATGTTAAATAAACGAAGTGGATATTCTACGTGCTTTGACTACCCTTGGGGATTACCTGCCTGGATTCTACACTGTGGATGCCGAACAAGGTTGTACTGCCCCTTGTACTTGCCCAGGGGTATTTATGCGGACGTGCAATTTTTATTATTTTACTATGCGTGAACCATGTGTGTTTCCTTCGTCTTTTACTATTCACTTTCTCTGAATTTTTCCTTACTTTTATCTTGTCTTTTTACTTGTTACTTTTATTCCATGCTCAAAAACCTTTTACTCACTTTTACTTGAGCTTTTACTTTTGCCCTATTTTAAACCTTCCTTTTTTTATCTTAGATTTTAGTTCTTTTTATTGTTCTTCAGCCCCTTCTGGCATGCTTTCAGTTTTTCTTAAGCCCCTCTGGCGTATGTTTATTCATTCTTAAGCCCTTCTAGCAAGTGTCTTTTACGTATTTTTTTATCTCCTTCCTCTCTTCTTTCTTTCTTTTCTTCTTTCTTGTTTTCATTCTTTTCTTCTTCCTTCCTTTGTTTTACTTCGTTGCCTTCTGCACGGTTCTTTTCGTTCATTTTAGATTTTTTTTTTTTTTATTCATCCATCTTCGTATTGGTCACGTTCCCGGTAGGCTTGCGTCTCCGGGAATAATTAGAGCAAAAGGAGAAAAGGAGAAGAAGAAAAAAATAAAGAAGAGAAGAAGGAAAGAAGAATAGAAGAGGAAAAAAGTTAAAGAAGGAGGAATAAAAGAATGAAAGAAGAAAAGAATGAGAAGAAAAAAATAAAGAAAAGGAAGAAGAAAAGAATGAAAGAAGATAGAAGAAAAGAAAGAAAGAAGAGAGGAAGGAGATAAAAAATAAAGAAAGGAAGAAGAAAAGAATGAAAGAAGAAAGGAAGGGGATAAAAAAAAGGAAGAAGAAACGAATGAAAGAATGAAGAAGAAAAGAATGAAAGAAGGAAGAGGAAAATAAGAGAAGAAAAAGAAGAAAAAAATGAAAGTAAGAAAGAAGGAAAGATAAAAAGAGAAGACAAAATAAAGAAAGAAAAAAGGAAAAAAGAAAAGAAGGAGAAGAAAAACATGAAAGAAAGGAAGAAGGAGGAAGGAAAAAGAAAAGAAGGAAATGAGGAAGAAGAAAAGAAGAAAAAAAGAAAAAATAAAGAAAGGAAGAAGGAAATGAAATAAAATATATGAAGAAAAGATTGCGTTTGTCTGTTTGTAGAAAAAGTAAAAACGAAAAAGAAGAGAAAAAAAGAGAAAAGAAAGACATACACAAAGAAAAACATAAAAAAGAAAGAGAAGAGACACAAAAAGGAAAAACAATGAAAAGAGAAAAGTAAAAAAAAAAACAAAAATAAAAAAAATAGATAAATAAAAGCAAACAAAAGTAAAAAAAAAAAAAAAAAAAAAAAAAAAAACATTGTGGAATATATAGCTTATTCGCGTTTGTTTGTTGCTTGTTCCCATAATTGACAAATGTAAGAAAATATATGAATATATGAAAATTTATGAATAAATATCTATCCAAATATCTTCACAATACAAGAGTTGTATTTTGATCTATATTCAAACATATCTTCGTCGTAAATACAGAAATATTTGTGGAAATTTCTATATAATCGAAGATGCCAAATGCATTTTTCTTTTGTATGTAAAGATATTTTTTTTTATTCATCTCGTGATTAGTTTGGGTGAATGTTAAAGAAGAAGAAGAAGAAGAAGAAAAGAAGAAGAAGAAAAGAAGAAAGCAAGAAAAAAAGAAAAAGGGAAGAAGAAGAAGAAGAAGAAGAAGAAGAGGAAAATGAGAGAGGATAAAAGAAAAAACAGAAAGAAAAGGAAAAAAAAAAAAATAAAAAGAAACCCGCTTTAAAATTTTTTTTAAAAATAGAACGCTAAAAAAAAGGAAAAGAAAAAGAAAAGTAATCTTTTTAAAATTTTCCCCAAAGGATCGAAAGAAGAAAGAAGCAGGGAAGAAAAAAGAAGAAGAAGAAAAAGAAGAAGAAGAAAAGTAAAGAAAAAAGAAGAAGAAAAAGAAGAGAAGAAGAAGCAGAGGAGAGGAGGGGGAAAAAAGGGAAAAGAAAAAAAATTAAAAAAAAAAAAAAAAAAAAAAAAAAGAGAAAATAAGAAAAAAATTAAAAAAAAAAAAGAAAGGAAAAAAAAGATAAAAAAAAAAAGAAAAAAAAGAAAAAAAAAAAAAAAAAAATGAAAAAAAAAAAAAGATGCTTTTAAGGATTACCTTCACTTTAGCTCTTAGCAAGAAAGCCCCCTTCTTTTTCCCGGCGAATTATCATTTCCGACCGGGGGCCTTTAATCGGGGACTGAAGGAGGCCGGCGCTCCCTTCCCCCTTTCTCGCGACCCCCTTTTCGCGAAGAGAAAGGGAAGGTATTGTTTTTTTTCCCTTTTTTTTGGGGGGGGGGGGGGATTGGGAGGGGTGGGTGGGGAGGGGAGGGTTTTGGGTGGGGTGGGGGGGGGGAGGGGGGGGGGGGGGGGGAGGGGATTTGGGTGGGGTGGGGTGGGGAGGGGGGGGGGGGGGGAGAGGGTGGGGGGAGGGGTTATGGTGGGGGGCGGGGAGGAGGAAAGGTGGGGGGTGGGGGTGGGGGGGAGGGGAGTGGGAGGGGGGGAGTGAAGGGTTGGGGGTTTGGGTGGGGTGAGAGGGGAGGGAGGGGGGGGTGTGGGGGAAGGGGGGGTGAGAGGGATGGGGGGGTGGGGGTGGGGGTTTGGGTGGTGGGGGGAGGGGGGAGGGGGAGAGGGAGGGTGGGTTGGTGATGGGGGGAAGGGGGGGTGGGAGGGGGAGGGAATGAGGGGGTGTAGGGGAGGAGAGGGGATGAGGGGGGGGGGAGGTGGGGGGTGTGAACGTGACTTGAAGATAAAAAAGAGAAAAAAGGCGATTTCTAAAGGGTTTGGGGCGACCCTTTTTAAAAACTTTTTTTTTTTTTGTTTTCTTTTTTTCAAAATTTTTAAAAAATTTTTTTATTTTTTTTTGTTTTTTTTTTTTTTTTATTGTTTTTTGATCCTTTTTCAAGTTTATTTATTTTTGTCCTCTCTATTTATCATGTTTCTTTTTTTTATCCTTTTTTTCCCTTTTCCTTTTTTTTCTTCCCCCCCTTTTTCCCTTTTTCTTCTTTTTCCTTTTTCCTTCATTTTTTCTTGTTTCGCTTATTTTTTCTTTTATTCCCGGGCCCTTTTTTACTCCCCGATGAGGAAAAAAGCCCTGGCAGGAAAAAAAAAAGAAAGGGAAAAAAAAAAGAAAAGTGAATAAGAGTAGGAAAGGAAGGAAGGGAAAAAAGGAAAAAATTTTGAATGGGAAAAAGGAAAAGACAAATTGGAAGAAGGAGAGAGAGAGAGAGAAGAGATTGGTTTATGATTAGGAAGAAGAGAAAAAAAGGTTTTTTGTTGATTGAAAGGAAATAAAAAGGAAAAAAAAGTTGCAAAATTTTTTTTGAAAGAAAATGAAACGAAATGGTGAAAATTTAAAGAAAAAAAAAGGAAAGGGAAAAAAAGGAAGATGAAATAAGGATAAAAATAGAAGAAAAAATGAACGAAAAGATATGTATAATGAAAAAAGAAAAAAAGGGGGGGAAAAAAAACAGGCCAAGCGAAGAGAGAGAAAAAAAAAAAAAGAAAACACAAAAACGGAAAAAAAAACAAACAAGCAAAAAGAGAAAGAACGAAAGAAAAGCAAGAAAAAAGAAAAAAGCGAGAGGAAGGAAAAAAGAGAGAGTAGAAAAAAAAACGTAAAGGGAAGAGGAAAAAAGAAGAAAAAAAGAAAGAAGAAAGAAAGAGAAAAAAACGATAAATAAAAAACAGGAAAAAAAAACAAAAAAACGAAAAATTTGAATTAAAGAAGATTACCAAAAGGGAATAAGGTTCGGGGTTTGGGGGGGGGGGGAACGCAAAATCGCGTTTTTTCTCTTTGCAAAATTATATCTTTTTTTTTTTATGATCTAATTTTCACATTGTCGCGATGTTTCTTGTTAGGGTTTCCCCCTCGCAATATTCCCTTTTTATGTGGGTATATAATATGTATATAAATATATATATATATTTATCTTTTAAAACCCCCAAAGGATGAAATAAAATTAAATTGGGGTTATTTTCATAACCCTTCAGAACTTTATTTTTATACTGTACATGCTAATAAGTTCATGGGGGGGATGGTAATTGTGATGTGTATTGACACGGAAATTCAGGCTATTTTTTAGCCTAAATAAAAACCCCCTTTTCCTTATCATAAAATTATATTACATTCACAAATCAGTCCTGCTCTGTGAAAACCCCCATAAATGCGCAGGTAATATCGTATCTTCAGAGTTAAGTCCCGCCTTGGATTGATGATTTGTGAAAAGCGTTGTGGGATGAAAAGAGAGAGAGAGGAGAGAGAGAGGACAGACGAAGACCAGACGACAGACAGAAGACGACAGACAGACAGCGACAGGGGCAAAACAGAAGACAGGAAGAACCCAAAACAAAACCACAAACACACAAAAAAACCCCAAACACCCACCACACCCAAACACACCACCCACACACCACACCACAAGAGGAGAGGAGGGACTTGAGAGAGCTAGAGAGAGAGGAGAGGCAGAGAGAGAGCCAGAGAGGAGAGAGTTTGAGAGGAGAAGAGCCAGAGAGAGAGCCCGGAGGAGAGAGCTTTGAGAGGAGAGAGGGCCCGAGAGAGAGCCCGGAGAGAGGAGAGTTTGAGAGAGAGAGAGCCAGGAGGGCGAAAAGAGAGAGCTAGGAGAGAAGAGCCAGAGGGGAGAGCAGAGAGAGAGAGAGCTAGGAGAGGAGAGAGCCAGAGAGAGAGCCCGAGAGAAAGAGAAAGGACAGACAGACATATTATCTATTTTTCTATTATAAACACCACGCAAAACATATAAAGTTAGGAAAGCCAAAATATTTTGGGTAATTCTTTCCCCCGGTTTTTGCTCCCAAAGTTGGTTTAAACTTCCCTATCTATAATATTTTTTTCGATTTATGTTATTTTTAAGTGATGAATTTTGTGAAGAAGTTTCTATGCAAGTTCATTTCCTCGTAAAAAAAACACATTTT